>NW_023425471.1:31983792-32210529 GCF_014108245.1 Pipistrellus kuhlii
TATAATGTTTAAGGGCACTGTTTCCTTGATTTTCTATTTGGATATTCTATCCATTGAGGTAAGTGGGATGTTAACACTCCCTACTATTGCTGTAATACTATCAATCTCTCCCTTTATGTTTGTTAATATTTCTTGTACATATTTAGGTGCTGCTAGCAATTAGTCCATTTACATTTAAAGTAACCATTGATAGATATGTACTTATTGTCATTTTATTAATTATTTTCTGGTTGTTTTTATAGTTATTCTCTGTTCCTTTATTCCTTCCTTAATATAGATTGATTACATTCTTTTTAAAAAATATATATTTTATTGATTTTTACAGAGAGGAAGAGTGAGGGATAGAGAGTTAGAAACATCAATGAGTGAGAAACATCAATCAGCTGCCTCTTGCACACCCCCTACTGGGGATGTGCCTGCAACCAAGGTACATGCCCTTGACTGGAATCGAACATGGGACCTTTCATTCCGCAGGCCTACGCTCTTTCGGCAGATTGATTACATTCTTTATTATTACATTTATATTACTTTCCCTTCATGTTTGTATAGCTATTATCGTTTTTTAGTTTGTGATTACCATGTGGTTAATATATAATATCCTATGCTTATAACAGTCTCTTTTAAGTTTATGGTCACTTAGTTTTGAATACATTCTAAAAACAATTCATTTTTTTACTCACTGTTCTACATTTGTCATGTCATTATTTTCAACCTTTACTACTTTTGTCTTTTAAGTTTCAAAGTAGCTTTATAAATGGTTTATTTATTGTTTTAATCTTATTTTTATTAAATTTATTGGTGTGATATTGGTTAATAAGAACATATACATTTCAGGTGTAAAATTCTATGACACATCATCTGTATTATGTGCCCACCATCCAAAGTCTAATTTCCTTTTGTCACCATATCTTTGATTTCCTTTACCCTTTACTTCTCTCTGGTAACCACAATACTGTTGTCTGTGTCTAAGTTTTTTTTTGGTTCTTATTTGATCATTTGTTGGTTTCAGCTTTATATCCCACATATGAAGGAAATTATATGGTTCTTAAATTTTTATGTCTGAATTACTTTATTTAGCATGATATTTCCAAGATCAATGTTGTTGTAAATGGCAGAATTTTGTCCTTTGTTATGGCTGAGTAATAGAAACATTTGGTTGTATATATTCAAATAATATATATATATTTTATCCGATAATCTAGTGGACACTTTGCTTGTTTCCATGAATTGACCACTGTAAATAATGCTGCAATGAACAAAGGAGTGCATAGATCTCTGTGAGTAAATGTTTTAAAATTTTTGGGGTAGATACCAGGAATAGGGGTTTTTGGATCATACAGTAACACTATATTTAATTTTTTATAAATCACCCACACTATGTTTTTTTTTAATTTCATACTATCTTTCTTATTGGTTGATTCACTGGTTTTAATAAATATTTTCCTTTACTAGTGATTTTTCTCTTTCCTATATTTTTTTAATTTTAGCTTTGTGTTTTTCTTTTCCACTTAAAGAAGTCCCTTTGGAATTTTAAAAAATATATTGTTATTGATTTCAGAGAGAAAAGGAGAGAGGGGAAGATAGAAACATCAATGAGGAGAGAGAATCATTGATGGGATGCCTCCTGTACTTCCCCCACTGGGTATCAAGCCTACAACCCAGGCATGTGCCCTGACCTGGAATCAAACCATGACTTCCTGGTTCAGAGGTTGAAGCTCAACCACTGAGGTAAGCCAGGCCTTTGGCAATTCTTATAGTGAACATTTAATGGTGGTGAACTCCTCTAACTTTTGCTTATTTGGGAAATTCTTTATCTCTTCTTCAATTCTGAATGGTAACCTTGCTTGGTACTTTTTTGGTTGTAGTTTTCTTTTATCACTGAATGTTTTGTGCCAATCTCTTCTGGCTTGCACATTTTCTGCTGAAAAAAATCAGCCTATCATATTACAGGGATCATTTGTATATAACTATTTGCTTTTCTCTTGGTGCTTTTAAGATTCTGTCTTTATCTTTAACTTTTGGCATCTTAATTCTGATGTGTCTTGGTTTAGGTATCTTTGGGTACATCTTGGTGGAGACTCTCTGTGCTTCCTGTATTTGATATCATTTATCTTCATCAAGTTAGGGAAGTTTACAATAATTATTTATTCACATTTGTTTTCTGTCACTTTCTCTCTTCTTTTTCTGGGACCCCTGTAAAGAAATGCTAGTATGCTTGATGTTGTCCTAGAGATTCCATAAACTATTCTCATTAAATAATTCATTTTTTACTGTTCAAAACAGATGATTTCCACTACGTTGCCTTACAGGTAACTGACTTATTCATCTGTATCATCTAATCGTTGCTGATTTTCTCTAGTGTACTTTTTTTTTCATTTTGGTTATATTATTCAGGTATTTAAAAAAATACTTTCTATCTTTTTTTTTTTAAGTTCTCACTGAATTTATCCATTATTTTCATGAGTTAGTTGATCATTTTCATAACCATTGCTTTTAATTTTATCTGGTTGATTGTTTGTATTTTTTCCACTCTGTTCTTTTTCTGACATGTTGTTGTGCATTTATTTGTTTGTAATATATTCCTCTGTCTACTCATTTGGCCATATTTATTTATATGTATTAAGTAAACCAGCATATTCAAGAGTCTCCCCTGTATGAGTTGTTTGAACCTTCCAGTTGTAGTTCAGTTACAATTGTTCCTGGTATGCCTATGAGTGGTATTAACCCTCAGGCTATCTGGCTGCAAGGACTGGTTATGATTGCTGCAGATAATCAGGTGTGGTGAGCTTACCCCACAGACTGGGAGCTGCTTTGAAAAAGTTACAATAACTGCTGAAGCTTCTGGCCAAATATATCAGTTGAGGAGTTACTTGGGCGGGGCGCTGATACAGGCCAAGACTGACTTCTGTATATCTGTGTTATGGAGCCACTTGGGAGGACCTACAATGCAAGTTAAGACTACTTAACCTTGGAGTTGGAGTCACTAGGCAGGGGCTATGATGCAGGCTGAGACCATCTTCTCCATGTACCAGGGTTGGAACTGCCTCAGATTGATCCTGGCCTAGTTGGACAGGGTGGGCAGGGTGGGACCTCAGTAAATTTCCATGCCAGGGTGAATAAAATTAATTAGGTTAATGGGGAGTGTCAGAATTGGCACCTGCTTATGTTAGGTCAGCCAGGTGGTAGAACACAGAAAAAGAAACAAACAGATATTTTATTGAGAGAGAATCCAAGATGGCTGCTCGGGTAGGCAACTAGCCGCAGCAGCACACAACAATTTCAACAAAATACAACTAAAATATAAAATGGACATTACCCAGAACTACAGGCAAGTCGACTGACTGGAAATTCTACAACAAGAAGCAAGGAGAAAACCAGAAGGAAGCGCGGAGGAGCTGTAAAAGCCCAAGGTACGGAGACACGCAGCGCGCCCAGAGAGGACAGAGCCGGAGAGGAGGGAGGCCGAGTGCCTGGCTGGCGGTACCAAGTGGGAAGGAGAGAAAAGCTCCGACTGTGCTAGGCCCAGCTCCAACTGCTCTGAACCCCAATTCTAGGCCAGACCCCGGGGACCCAGGCTCATCCATAGGGAGCCGGGCTGTAAGGCAGGACTCCGGGGAAGCGGTGAAAGGAGGTCCTGGAGGCACGCACACTGCGCGCAGAGAAGGGCTGGCCGGCTGTGCCGCGGGATTGCCCTGACGGGAAGGAGACAGGGGCTCCAGACTGCTCTGAACGCCACCTCCAATCCCACTACCAACTGAACTGAACCCCAATACCGGACTCATTGGGGGAGAGCATAGACAGTTTGGCAGCAGGCGAAAATCTAGGGCACCTTTCTCTCAGAGGCGCTCGCAACAAGTACTGAAGGACCCTGAGTCTCAGGAGTCGCATAGGGCGGGGCTGACGGAAGCCAAGGCTGTAGGCTCCACCCTGAAACCCCGCCCCATCAGGAAAGCTGCCTGCGAAAATGCCTAAACCAAATAGATCACAAACGAAAGAAATGGAGGACAAAAAGCAATTGGATATAGAGTTCAAAACCACACTTATAAGGTTGTTCAAGAATCTCCTAGAAAAGGCCGATAAAATAAACAAGACCTATGAGGATATGAAAAGGGATCAACTAGAAATAATAAGGGATCAACAAGAAATAAAGAATACATTGTCTGAAATAAAAAATATTTTATGGAGTCCTAAAAACAGAATGGAAGATCACAAGAATCAAGTCAAAGATCTGGAACATAAAGAGCCAGAAGACACTCCTCCGCAGACGCAAGAAGGCCAGAGAATCCAGAAAGTTGAAGATAATGTTAGAAACCTCTGGGACAACTTCAAGCGAACCAACATCAGAATTATGGGGGTCCCAGAAGATGACAGAGAGCAAGATATCGAAAACATACTGAAAGAAATAGTGACAGAAAACTTTCCCCACCTGGTGAAAGAATTAGACTTACAAGTCCAGGAAGTGCACAGAACTCCAAACAAAAGGAATCCAAAGAGGACCACACCAAGACAATTCATAATTAAGATTCCAAGAGCAAAAGACAAAGAGAGAATATTAAAAGAAGCAAGAGCAAAGAATGTAGTTACCTATAAAGGAGCACCTATACGATTGTCAGCTGATTTCTCAACAGAAACCATGCAGGCCAGACTGGAATGGCAAGAAATATTCAAGGTGATGAATAGCAAGAACCTACAGCCAAAGATAATCTATCCAGCAAAGCTATCACTCAGATTAGAAAGTCAGATAAAGAGCTTCACTAATAATAAAAAGCTAAAGGAGTTCATCACCACCAAACCAGAATTATATGAATTGCTGAAGAGGGTTGTTTCAGAAGAGAAAATAAATAAAGATAAAAATTATGAACAACAAATACGTAACTATCAACAAGTGAATCTAAAAACCAAGGAAACTAAAAAAAAAAAAAACCTGAGGAACAATATTAACTGTTGACTATAATAGAATCAGTGGTATGGAAGGGGAGTGAACTGTTTATTCTTGGGGAAAAGGGGAGAAGGGGATGTGGGAAGAGACTGAACATAAACTGTGCACCTATGGATGAGGACGATGGGGGGTGGGGAAAGGGCAGAGGGTGGGGTGAGAAGGGGGGGGAAAGGAACATTTGTAATAATATGAACAATAAAAATTTATTTTAAAAAAATTTAAAAAAAAAGAAACAAACAATGGCACCTACCAGGCTTCCATTCTGAAAGTTTTTCACTGATCATTATACCTCCAGCATTCACTTTGAAATTTGTCAAGGTACTTTTTTCATGTATTTTCCAGGTGATTTTCCAACTGCTTCCTCTGGGTTGAGCTCAGAGTTTGAGTTTATGCATGGTTCCATTAAGGGAAAAAGGCTAGAGAGAACCAAGTTGGCAGTGTAGGTAAATGCTTGTACTTGCTGTCTCTCACAACCACATCAAAATTACAACTGAACTTACATTCTGAAATTACATTCTGAACTGCCTGAAAGCTGGTTGAATGGAAGTCCTAAAACTAGAGAAGTAAAGAAGGAAGAATATTGAGATGGGTAAGAAGGGTGGAGGCACAGAATGGCTGGTCCAACATCCATGTGTGGCGTGTTTTTAATCAGGAGAAATATCTCCGCTCTGGAGACTGCTTGTGAGGAGCAAAGGGTCCCAGCCATATGCCTGACCCCTAAGCCCAGGGTTCTAGAGCTGAGAAGTCCCCATAACGTTGGGCTTTAATATCGAGCAGGGATTGTGGCTGAGTGTCCTGGAGGCTGCTGGAGACTCAAGCAGTCCCTCTTAAAGGGACAGCACATGAACAGGCATGGTCCCAATCTCTCTGAGTTCCAGCACTAGTTGGCAGAATTTGGGGAATTAGAGACATGTGGGGAGGAATTGGGTTGTCTGGCTTCATGGGGCTGGAACTCAGGGGAAGCTTTTTCCCAGGCAGGGTTTCTCACAGGGGTCATTGTTCCTACCATACATATCCATAAGCAACACACAAAGAGACAGAATCAGTAAGCACAAAAGCCAGTCCTGCTCCGTAGAGTTATCTCCTACACAGAAACTCTTCCACTGTAGTCACACCTGCTCCTCACAGCCAATTGGCCTGGATGTCAACTCCTCCCAGTAACACCAACAGCAATCAAAGCTCAGCTACTACAAGACTGTGACCACAGCTGATACATGGTCCACCTAGAGTACCTAGCTCAGGTAGCCCTACAGGGCACCTACTACACAAGGCTACTCTACCAATTCCAGGAGGCAACCCAGTTCTACCTAATATATACCGTGTTTCCCTGAAAATAAGACATCCTCCAAAAATAAGACCTAGCACATGGAAAGATAAGACATCCCCTGAAAATAAGACCTAGCACAACTTTGGGAGAAAAAATTAATATAAGACACTGTCTTATTTTCGGGGAAACAGGGTAGAAACAAACACAGGGAAGCAGCCAAGATGCGGAGACAAAGAAACATATTACAAATGAAAGAATGGAAGACATCTCCAGAAAGAGAAATAAATGAAATGGAAGCAAGAAAGCTACAAAATACAGAGTTCTAAACAATGGTTATAATGTTGCTCAAGGATATTAAAGAAAGCTTCAAGAGACTCAAAGAGAGCTTCAAGGGACTTAGTGAGCCTTTCAAGGATCTCAGTGAGAATGTCAGAGACATGAAAAAGGACCAGTCATAAATTAAGCTTATACTAACTGAAACAAAGAATAATTTACAGAGGTTCAACAGTAGAGTAGAGGATCCCAAGGATCAAAACAATGATTTGGAATATGATGAAGCAAAAAAGACTCAATCAGAACAACAAAGAGAAAAAAATAATCCAAAAATATGAAGATAGTATAAGGAGCCTCTGGGACAACTTCAGGCCTACCAAGATTTGCATTATGGAAGAGAACAAGAGAGAGAGAGCAAGATTTTGAAAACCTATTTCAAGAAATAATAATGGAAAGTTTACCTTACCTGGTGAAAGAAATGGACTTACAAGTCCAGGAAGCTCAGATAGTCCCAAACAAGAGGAACCCAAAGAGGCCCACACTGAAACACCCCATAATTAAAATGCCCAAAGTTAAAGACAAAGTATCTTAAATACAGCAAGAGAAAAACAGTAAGTTACCTGTAAGGGAGTGCCCATATGACTGTCAGTTGATTTCTGAACATAAACTTTGCAGGCCAAAAGAGAGTGGCAATAAATAGATAGTTAAAGTGGTAACTGACAAGGAACTACAACCAAGATTACTCTACCCAGCAAAGTTCTCATTTAGAATTGAAAGTCAGATAAATAATTTTACAGACAAGGAGAAGCTGAAGGAGTTCATCACTACCAAACCAATATTATATAAAATTTTCAAAGGTGTTCCTTAAGAAGAGGAGGAGGAGAAGAAGAAGAAAAGAAGAAGAAGAAGAAGAAGAAGAAGAAGAAGAAGAAGAAGAAGAAGAAGAAGAAATTAAAAATATGAAAAATAAAATGACACTAAATACATATATATCCACAATTGAATCTCAAAATCAAAATAAATGAACAAGGTATCTAATGAACAAAAACAACTGATGAATAAAATAGAACCAGAGGCATGGAAACAGAACAGAATGACAAAACTTTGAGGGAAGGAGGGAGGTGGGTGGAGAGAGATTAATCAAAGATCTTATATGCATATATGCATTACCTATGGATACAGATAACAGGGTGGGATGTAATAGAAACCAGGTGGAGGGCAGCAGTGGGGAGGAAGGGGGACATATATAATACTCCCAACAATATATATGAGAGCAAAGTCTCATTTTCCTATAGCTTTCTTGGATATAAGCTTCTCTGGTTCTCTAATCTGGGGCCTCCTTTTCCTGGTGTATGTCTTCCACACTGGGGGAACCCATTGTGATGCTCAAATTCCTTCCTTTTCAGGGGAGACCACAGTAATGATACCTCCCCCTTTTGTGAGAACTACACATATAGGTATAGGTCCTGGCTAGATTGTGTCTCTGACCCTCCTGTCTCAATGTGACCCTTTTTTATATCCTTAATTATAAAAATTTTGTTCAGCTAGTCTTCAGGTCATTCTCAGTGATTATCTATATTTATTTGTTATTTTGTTGTGTCCATGGAAGGAGCTGAGCTCAGCATCTACTTACTCTGCCATCCTGACCCTGACTTCATGCTATATGTTTAATACACATATACCCAAGGCTAATTTTCAATAGTGTTGACATGGGGGAAAACAAAACAAAACAATAACAAAACAATCCCAAAGCAAATTTCTTTGCCAAAAAATCATGCCCACTGCTCTGTCACAGTGCATGAAGTCTCCTGCTGTGTACTATAACACATTAAGTTTCAGATACTAAAGTATATGGTAACAACTTAGACAGCATTTGTTTATTTTCATAAATGAATACTACTACCCTAAGGGGTAGATTTTGAAAGATAAGAAAATTGAATTTGAAAGCATAGGGCAGCCATAGTCTAGGTGCAGGAACAGCCTCTGTGTTAGGAAAACATGGGCTCTGTGGAGTAGCTTGTAGACTCTTAATGCCTGGCCAATGAGGGGCACATTTAAGAAAATCTTTGTCCCTTGGTCAGTTTTCCTTGTTGGCAGGATTCTATGAATGTTTATTTTCATTAGAAAAGTATAACAGTGTTTTGATATTTAATTAAAGGTTGTCAAATGCTTTGCAAAGATGTATAAATGATTTATATTTGCAGCAGGAAGCAATTAAGACTGTTATTTTTTGACTTATTAAATTATTATTTTCTGAAATAGAACATGGGAGCCTATATAAAGTGGTTCTAAGTGAGGAGCGGAAGTAAAGATATAGTTTGATAAAGAGTTTATACATTTCTGGTCAAAGGATAAATTTTCTGTCAAAAGGAATGAGGAGTTGTGAAGGAGAGCTTGGTCCTATTTAATAACCACATAACATCGATGTTCCAGTAGTTGGCTGGCCAGTTTGCCATTGCAAATAAACTGGGTCCTCAAACGTTGGGTCCATTCATATTGACTACAAGGTGCCAGGTCAAAATCAGTACAGTTTTCATGTCTCATTCAGAATAATTAGAAACATTTTATTTTCTTTCTTTTTTTTAACGTCTTTATTCTCTAACATCAATTCCTACAATCTGTATATTCAAATCCCTGATTATCTCTCCTATTCCATCCTTCTTCAAGACCTCAGAAGTCTGATTGTCATATTATGATAATCTCCTAAAAGATTTCTCCCTGACAATTTTTATACTAATTAGCACTTTTTGAAGAATCCTATTAAGTATTAAATAAAATTGTCTTTGTCTTTTCACAGAGAAATAGTCTATGGGCTAAAATCATTAGTTCAATATGAACTTTTAAAATATTTTTATTTACATAAAATCTTACCTTAATACTAACTTAGTGGTTGATAGGGATATTTTTATTATTAACATAATACTATCCAGTAGGAATAATAAATGGTTGGGCAGAAGTAGTTTTATAATTGTGAGTACATGAAACATTTTATTCTTGTATTATTATTTATTAAATATTGTATTATTTTTCACATGAGGAACTATAAACCTACTTTTGCTACACCCTGTATAAAACTACATGAAATGGTTTAATATTACTTTAATATTACTTACTACTCTTTCCCTACAGAGAACAGAAAGACAAAAATTGTCCAATATGAAGATGGCTTAATTTTGAGTGGCTATCCTGGATATACTCCATTTATTCCTGCATATCTACCTTCCTTCCATATCTACTCTCTTTTGTGCTTTGGATGATGGACTTGTTTGGATGGTACTAACAGTCTTCATTCTGTTCTGCTCTGGCATCTTGTCAGATGCACTTATAGAAGATCAGAAGGCCAGAGGAAAAAAAAAAGATCAGGCTACAAGTTATCTGTGATTTCATTTCCTTCCTGAAGGCTAGAGCTCCAACTTTATCTGGATTCTGAGAGCCACGTTATATTCTTTATCCCTTTAGCTCTAATGACATGATAGATCTATAGTTTTTGCTAGCCTGAGATATTAATTAAAATTTACTGATTTTCCTTACCTTATTATTTTTAACCCTGTTAATAATTTTAAAAATTCCCTTTATTAAATTACCTTCATTTAGTCCATTTGAATATACTAATATGCTACATGTTTCCTGCCAGGATCCTGACTGATACAATGGCTTTACTGGACAGAGGACTATTTGCTGCCAGAAAAAAGAAATTCACAGAATGTTCAAAAATCAAAACTATGTGGTTTTATTATGGTATGTGTTACCAAGCATTTATTGGCATGGGTAAGGATCCTATATAGTAGGTCAACTCCTTCAGTAATTTAGATATATACACTGTAACCAGTTTAGCAAGGAATTCATATGGGAGATAGGCTTTATATGGAGGCTCTATTAGTCATAGTAGGCAAAATTTATTGACAATAACAAATCTCATAGAATTAACACAACAAAATTTTATTTCTCACTCAGTTGAAGTCTGATGAGAGTTTGGGCATTTTCTCAGGGGTGGCTGTGTTCCATGCAGTAACTTAATAATCTAGCTACCATCTGATTTTATGATCCCAATCTAAGGTTTCATCCTAGCATCCTAACAAGAGCAGAGGGAGACTAGGCAATTGTCCAGGGCCTTTTTACTACATCAGCCTTTAGTTGACACAATCACATTTCATTGGTGAGTGCCAATCATTTAACTCCCAAAACTTCAAGAGGACTTGGAAGAGGTTTTTGTATACCCAGTAAGGAGAGTCATATGCCCACAATATGAGATTTGGTAAAATATCTGTTGCAGGTGCTATAAGACTGGTTTTATAGTTGAGGTGGGTATTTGATTACACATACTTAAAACTTTTATAGCTTTGATCTTCCATTTGTCTCTTAGGGTAAAGCCATTTTTTATGGAGCAGAACCTTTGACTATCCTTAGTACCCTTTTGGCATGCTAACAGAGTTAGGGTTGTCTTCTTTTATTAAGATGTGTGTGCTTGTAGAATACTTAGCATGAACCTCTGCACTTAAAACAGGAGAATAGAATAGCTTCAGAGTTCCATTCCAGCAAATCATCAGAAAGTAGAGCCTTAAAATCTTTGCATAAGGAATCTTATAAGAAATTACCCTTTGATACTGGTTGTTGTATTTCATGTAAGTTTGCAGATTAGATTGTTGTTTACTACATTTCATAGCATTGACCCTGTGAAGAATCATAGATAAATTCTTTTTATAATAAGAGGAAAAGAGATGCTTTTTTTGAATATCTTAATCTCAAGAACAACATCTATAAACAATTCTATAATTATACTTTTTTTTTTCATGTTGGTTGCTGATCCTTTCAGCAAGTATACCTTGCTTCACAATATACATTGCTTTACTATTCATTTTATTTAATTTTCTGCCATTATTTTCCTTTTTCTGATTTTATCACAGTACTATTTCCATTTTATAATGCTATATTGTTTACTTGTTCATATGTAGTCTTATACAATAGTATAAAGCTAAATACTGCTACCTGTATGAGTCCCTAAAACTTTCCACGAGCCTCTGGAAAATTTCTTTCTGCAGTGTAAACTTAATATTTTGTGATAAAAGCACAACATAGAGTTTTAAGGTATGTTTTTCTTTAACCTAAGGAAGCAAACTCCCTGTAAATCAAGTTAATATTTTATGCAAGGTTGTCAGAAATAACATCTCCAAATTTGCTCCATTGTCTGACATAATATGACTAAATAGACCCACCATTAACTAAGATGAAAAAGTTGCAAAATACGTTAAAGAATTCTCTCATTTACATTGGACATGGGAATAATCTCAGCAGAGAGATTATTTAATTCAGGTGTTAAAACCTGAGGTATAATCAGCAATCAGTGACTTGAGACTCGGGACTGGCTCGCTAATTTATCTGGCTCCTAAATCTGATTCAGGGCCTGGGGCAAATATTTCTAGGGGTTTGGGACTTTGCTTCCTTGAAGCCTTCTTTTCCTTTGCTGCTTTTACTCTGAAGAAAATAAAACATAAATATCTATCTATGTATCAAAGCACCAAACTATTGTCTGTTTATCTTTCTATTTATAGTCTATTAATTTATCTATCTGCAGTTTTTTTTGTTTTTGTTATTCCTTTCCTGTTCTCTTAGCTTGGTGTTCCTGCCCTTTTCTATCTCAGTTACTGATATATTTTTCTTCCCCCACTGTTCAAAATATCTTTCCATTTCAGTTTTTTTCTCTCTTTGTTTAATATTTATCATATATATATATATATATATATATATATATATATATATATATAGCCTAATATGCTAAGTGTCCAGCTGTCCAGTAGGCCCTTCAACCAATCAAAATGTAATATGCTAATGATATGCTAAGGCCGCTCAACTACTTGTCCACTGACTACCAGGGGACAGACGATCCAACCAGTATGTTAGCTTGCTGCTGGGTTCTGGCTAATTGGGACTGAGCAAGACAGGCTGGACACACCCTGGAGCCCTCCAGTGGTCCCACCCTGGCTGGCCAACCTCCTGCATCTCTCCCCTGCCTCAGTCATGCACCAGTGGGGTTCTTCAGCCTTGTCTTGACCCTTTTGCAATCTGGAACCCCTCAGGGGATGTCAGAAAGCCAGTTTTGTCCCCATCCCACAGGCCAGGCCAAGGGATCCTGCTGATGCATGGACACATACACCAGACATCTAGTTTATTATATTTCCTTTCAGTTCATTGGCCTTTCTTCCAACTTATCTCTCAAATTTAGAGAGTGGGTGGCATGTAGCTTGGCTTCTACCATCTTCCCCTTTCCATCTGCCTTCTCACTCTGCTTGCTGTCATTGCTGCAATAATGTTTTCAAAGGCAATGTCATTTGATGCACAGAGCTTAGAGGATTGTATGAAAGAAAGAAATGATATCACTGTTCTCACTACATTTTTAAGGGTATTTTCTATATGCTTTTAGCTTTACTATATTGGGACATGTTTCACCTATGCATTTTTATTGTCATTTGTTGATTTGTTAATGATAGCCATTATGACAGGTGTCGTTTCTTTGATTTGCATCTGTCAGATGGTTAATGATTTTGAAGATGTTTTCATGTGTCTCTTGGCTTTCTGAATGTCCTCTCTCAAAAAATGTCTATTTAGGTCCTTTTCCCATTTTTTTATTGGATTGTTTATCTTCCTTTTATTAAGTTGTATGAGTTCCCTGTAAATATTGGAGATTAAACCCTTATCAGAGATAACATTGGCAAATATGCTCTCCCATGCAGTGGGCTTTCTTGTTTTGTTGATGGTTTCCATGGAGTGAGCTTTCTTATAGTATTGTTGATGGTTTCTTTTGCTGTGCAGAAGCTTTTTATTTTGATGTAGTCCCATGTGTTTATTTTCTCCTTAGTCTCTATTGCTCAAGGATCTGTGTCTCTAAAGATATTGCTATGACATGTCTGATATTTTTGCTGCCTATGGAGTCTCATAAGATTTTTATGGTTTCCCTTCTTACATTTAAGTCCTTTAGCCATTTTAGGTTTGTTTTTATGTATGGTGTAAGTTGGTGATCTAGTTTCTTTCTTTTTTTTTTTTTTTTTGCATGTATCTGACCAAATTTCCCAGAACGGTTTATTAAAGAGACTGTTTTTACTCCATTGTATGCTCTTGGTTCCTTTGTCAAATCTTAATTGAGTATAATGGCTTGGGTAAATTTCTGGGTTCTCTATTCTGTTCCATTTCTTGATATGTCTGCTCTTGTGATAGTACCAGGCAGTTTTGGGAACCATAGCTTGGTAATATAGATTGATGTCTGGTATCATGATTCCTTCAACTTTGTTCTTCTTCCTCAGATTAGCCATGGCTATTTGGGGTCTTTTTTCTTATTCCAGATGAATTGTTGGATATTTTGTCCTAGATCTTTGAAATACTCAATTGGTATTTTAATAGGTATTTCATTGAATCTATAGATTGTGTTACGTAGTATGAACATTTTAATGATGTTGATTCTACCAATCCATAAACATGGTATGTTCTTCCATTTGTTTATGTCTTCCTCTATTTCTTTTTTTGATGTCCTATAGTTTTCTGGGTACAGGTCTTTATGTCCTTAGTTAAGTTTATCCCTAAGTATCTTAATTTTTTGGTGCAATGGTAAATGGAATTGCTTTTTCATTTCTATTTCTATGAGTTCATTATTGGTGTATAAAAATGCTATAGATTTCTGGGTATTAATTTTGTATCTTGCTACATTGCCAAATTCATTGGTTAGATCTAGTAGTTTTTTTTATGGAGTTTTTGGTGTTTTCTATGTATAGTATCATGTAATCTCTGAATTAGGAAAGTTTTACTTCTTCTTTTCCAATTTGGATGCCTTTCATTTCATCTTCTTATCTAATTACTATGGCTAGTACTTGTATTACTATTTCGAAGAGGAGTAATGAAAGTGAGCATCCTTGTCTTATTCCTGCAAACATTTTTTTAAAGTAAAAGACATAATCTAGTTTTTGATGAAGATGACTACTAATGGGAAGGCAGGCTGCAAGATAGTGTGTGGGTGAGAGAATGAAATCAGAGTGTGTGGATGCGGAACAGTTATATTCCAAGGAACTGTTGGGGTCTGCCAAACTGGGGTCCCCTGACCAGGCAGTCTCCACTGCTGCTGATATCTCTCCCTAAAGAAATGTTTTTGATATAGAAACTGTGCCATCTTGAAGGGGACAGTGTCTGTGATCAAAAGCTTACCCTTACCTTCAATGAAGAAGAATCAGATACCTCCTGGGACCCTCAACCATAACACTCAGAGACCAGCTGTGAAACCACAAACATCAATTCTCAAGTAGCATGAATACACAGAATCAGATGAGCTCTGCACTTTCTCATAGAAAGGTCGGTATTTTCTCAGAGAAATTTAAAAAAGGAGAGAGATAGCTACAAAACCAGACACCAGGAGAGGAGAGATCACAGGGAGACAAAGAAAAAGTCCACATATGAAACAAAAGGGGGGAATCACCAGAAAAGAAAGTAACTGAAATGGAGGCAAACAATATGTCAGAGAAAGGATTCAAAGAAATGGTCATAAGGTTGCTGAAAAGGTTGGAAGACAAATTCAACAATATGTGTAAGAACCAAGAGAAAATGAAGAAGAACCAAGAAGAAATGAAAAATGATATCACTGTAATAAACAACTTAATAGAAAGAAAGCATCAACAATAGAGTAGAAGAAGTGTAGGACCACATCATTGAGCTAGAACACAAGGTAGAAAAAATAGCCAAGCAGAGCATCTTCTAGAAAAAAAAAAAAAAAAAAATGAGGAGGAGAGCCTGAGGGAAATTTGGGAAAACACAAAACAAAACAACATCCACATATAGGGGTTCCAGAAGGTGCCAGAAGTATATACCATACTGAGCAAGGTATAGGAAACCTGTTTGAACAAATAATGACAGAAAACTTCCCTGGTATAGGGGAGAAAATAACTCACACAAATCTAAGAAGCTCACAGAGTCCCAAACAAAATGAACCCTAAAAGACTGACACCAAGGCACATTATTATTAAATTGGCAAACACCAATGACAAAGTAAGAATCTTCACAGCAGCCAGAGAGAGACAGAAAGTTACCTACAAAGGATCCAACATCAGACTTGAGAATGATTTCTCAACAGAAACACATCAGGTGAGAAGGGAATGGAATGAAATATAGAAAGTCATGCAAAGGAAGAGTGTGAATCCAAGAATACTGTACACAGCAAGCCTATCAATCAAACTTGAGGGAGAAACCAGGAGCTTAACAGACAAAAAAGGGATAATAGAGTTGTTTACCACCAAACCAGCAATGGAAGAAATGCTATTGGGTCTGCTGTAAAAAGAAGAAATAGGAAGTGAATAAGGAACACAAGCATAAAAAATTAAAATGGTGAAAAACAAGTATCTATCAACAATAACTTTAAATGTAAATGGATTAAATGACCCAATTAAAAGATATAGGGTAGATGACTGAATAAGAAAACAAGACCCATATACCTGCTTTCTACAGGATACCCACCTCAGAAAAAAGGACTCACACAGACTGATGGTGAAGAGATGGAAAAATGTATTTCAGGTGAAAGGGAATGAAAACAAAAGAAAACAAGAAAAGCTGGGGTAGCAATACTTATATCTGACAAATTAGATCTCAAAATGAAGGACATAACAAGAGATAACGAAGGCCACTTCATAATACCAAAGGGAGCAATTCAACAAGAAGAAATAACTTTGGAAAACATATAAGCATTCAAATACATTAAAAAAAATACTTCTGGAGGATATCAAGGGAGAGATTTAGAGCAACCCAGTCATAGTAGAGTACTGTAATACCCTACTAACATCACTGGTCAAATCCTCTAAACAAAATATCATCAAAGAAATATCGGTCCTAAATGACACCCTAGATCAGATGGAATTAATTGACATCTTCAGAATATTTCACCCAAAAAACACAGAATATTCAATCTTCTCAAGTGCACCCAGGTCATTTTCAAAGATTGACCATATGTTGGGACACAGGCAAAGTTTCTTCAAATTCAAGAAGATGTAAATCATATTAAGCAGTTCTCAGGTCACAATGGCATAAAACTAGAAATGAGCCACAATAAACAATTTTAAAAATCAGGCCAAAACTGGTTTGGCTCAGTGTATAGAGCATCAGCATGCAGACTGAAAGGTCCCAGATCCATTCCGGTCAAGGGCATGTACCTTGATTGTGGGCGCATCCCCCGTAGGGGTGTGCAAGAGGCAGGTAATGGATGATTCTCATCGATGATTCTAACTCTCTATCCCTCTCTCAAAAAAATCAATAAACTATGTTTTTAAAAAACAAAACACTTGGAGGCTAAATAGCATGTTATTAAACAATGACTGAGTTACCAGAGAGAAAAAAATAATAAATAAAACATATCATGTCAACAAATGGCAATGATAATACAACAGTCCAAAATCTATGGGACAGAGTGAAAGCAGTCGTGAGAGGGAAGTTCATAGCTCTACAGGCCTACCTTAAAAAAACAACAATAAATAAACAATATCAATAAATTATCTAACACTCCAACTTAAAGAGGTAGAAAGAGATAAACAAGAAAAGCCCATCATAAGCAGAAGGAATGAAATAATAAAGAGCAGAGCAGAGATAAGTGACATAGAGACCAATTTTTTAAAAATAAAAAAGATCAACAAAACCAAATATTTCAACAAAATGAACAACCTTATTGAAATAGATGTATTCTTAATAAACTATAAGCTCCAAAAACTCATCCAGGAAAAAGAAAAAAAAAACTGAATAGGCTGATAACTACCAAAGAAATTGAAACAGCAATCCAAAATCTTCCAGCAAACAAAAGCCCTGGTCTGGATGGCTTTACAGGGGAATTCTACCAAGAATTCAAAGAAGAATTAAATCTATCCTCCTCAGACTATTCCAAAAAAATTCAAAAGGAAGGCAAACTTCCAAGCTCTTTCTATGAAGCTAGCATTACCATAATCCTAAAACCAGATAAAGACACCAAAATAAAGAGAGAGAGAGAGAGAGAGAGAGAGAGAGAGAGAGAGAGAGAGAGAGAGAGACGTAGCTTCAGAGCAAAATCCTTGATGAATGTACATGCTAAAATCCTCAATAAAATTCTAGGAAATTGGATTCAGGATTACATTAGAAAGCTCATACACTATGACCAAGTGGAATTTATTCAGAGGATGAAAGGATGATGCAATATCTGCAAATCAATAAATGTGATACATCACATAAAGAAATTGAGACACAAAAATCACATATCAATTGATGAAAAAAAAAGAATTTGACAAAATCCAACAATGTTTCTTGATAAAAACTCTCAGCAAAATGGGAATAGAGGGATTATACCTCAACATAATAAAAGCACTTATATGACAAACCTACAGTTAACATCATATTTCATTGGCACAAAGTAACCTCATTTCCCCTAAGAACAGGAACAAGACAAGTATGCCCACTTTCCCCACTCCTGTTCGACATAGAACTAGAAATACTAGCCATAGTGATCAGACAAGAAGAAGAAATAAAAGGCATCCAAATTGGAAAAGAAGAAGTAAAACTGTTTTGATTTGCAGATGGCATGATACTATACATAGAAAACCCCAAAGACTCCATTAAAAAACTACTAGACTTAATAAATGAATTTGGAAATATAGAATGACACAAAATTAACACCCAAAAATTTACAGCCTTTTTATACACCAATAATGAACTCACAGAATGAGAAATGAGAAAAGAAATCCCATTTAACACTGCAACAACAGCAACAACAAAAATAAGATACCTAGGAATAAACTTAACCAAGGATGTAAAAGACCTGTATGCAGAAACTATAGGACATTGAAAAAAGAGACAGAGGAAGACATAATCAAATGGAAGAACATACCATGTTCATGGAACGGTAGACTCAACAGAATTAAAATGTCCATACTACCTAACACAATCTGTAGATTCAATTCAATATCTATTAAAATCCAATGGAATATTTCAAAGATCTAGAATAAACTCTCCAAAAATTCATCTAGAATAAAAAAGTACCCCAAATAGCCACATCTATTGTGAGAAAGAAGAACAACGTTTGAGGGATCACAATACCAGACATCAAGCTATATTACCAAGCCAGGGTTTGCAAATCTTCCTGGTGCTGTCACAAGAACAGACATATAGACCAATGGAACAGAATAGAAAACCCAGAAATTGACCTAAGCCATTATACTCAATTAATATTTAACAAAGGAACCAAGAGCATACAATGGAGTAAAAACAATCTTTTTAATAAACCGTGCTGGGAAATTTGGTCACATACATGCAAAAAATTCTCTCTCATCATTGATGTTTCCATCTCTCTCTCCTTCTCTCTTCCTCTCTGAAATCAATGAAAATATATGTTTAAAAAAGATTAGATGTTTCAGAGTAACAAAGCTAAAGATAAATAAATGGAAAGTTTCTAAACACATTGCAAAGATTTTTATGTGGATAAAGGTATGAGAGCGGGAAATGCCCTAAATTTAAATCTTTATAGCTGATGGTTCCCCAACAGATGATGCTTTTAATTTGCCAATATTTCATGATTCCCTTAGGATTAGTTAAATCAACGTTTTCTCTGTTTGATTATGAATATTCTTTGCTTACTGTGTGTAAAACTATGAAAGAATTATTAATGAATTTGCTGCATATACAGGTGTGAGCAAAGTAGGTTTATAGTTATACAAATGGAAAATGATATAATAATTAAAAATATTACTATAAGAATAAACTGTTGCACAGACTCACAACTGTTAATTTACTTTTGCCATATATATATATATTTTTTCCCCCCACACATATAATATACACACATTTCATTTCTATGCTACAATAATAAATTTAATTTTGTAATTTAACTCTGAACTATTGATTTTTATATATAGTATAGTTAATATAATGTGACATTTCCACTATGAATACTAAAGATTACTGTATTTGCTGTCTACAGTCCACATGGGCAGAACCTCAGTGTCTACTGAAAACAAGCTATGCATGTGACTCCTGGGTCACATGAAAAGCCCATCCATGTAACATTAAGAAGAACTCCCATTTGACCCAGTAATCCCACTCCTAGGAATATATCCCAAGAAACTAGAAACACCAATCAGAAAGGATATATGCACCCTTATGTTCATAGCAGCACAATCTACAATAACTAGAATTTGGAAACAGCCTAGGTGCCCATCAGCAGATGATTGGATAAAAAAAACTATGGTACATCTACACAATGGAATACTATGCTGCCATAAAAAAGAAGGAATTCTCATCATTTGCAGCAACCTAGATAGAACTAGAGAACATCATGCTGAGTGAAATAAGCCAGTCAATGAAAGAGAAATACCACATGACCTCACTCATTTATTGATATTAAAGAACATTATAAACTGATGAACAAAAAGACAGATATAAAAACAGTAAAGCAGCAAGCAGACTGTCAAATTACAGTGGGGAGGGGAGGGAGATCTGGGGGAGATAAGTGATCAACCAAAGGACTTGTATGCATGCATATACGTACAAACAATGGACAAAAAACTCTGGGGAGGGAGGGTAGGTATGGGAGGGGGGGCAATGTTAAAATATGTACACAGATAATAATTTAATAAAAAATAAAAATAAAATAAAAACAAACAACAAAAAAAGAAGATTATTGGAAATTTTTATTTTGTGGTTTGTTTTTTTTTCTTCTGTTTGGTGATTGTTTGTGAAAACAGCCATCGAATTTCTGTTGAGTCTAAGTGTTGTACAGCAGTCTGATGGCTATTTACTTTTTTTTTCCTGAGGCATATCAGTCCAGCTATCTTACTATGTTGAATTTGGCAGATATAATATTACATGTTTTCTTTCATTTTGCACCATTCCAAATTGTGGGAATGGCCCACACATCTTAGGTTCAACTTGTTGAATTGATATTTAATGTTATCCCTTTAATGCTTGACAACAATACCTCCATACTTCATAGCAAGCTATAGTTAAGTGAGACTTCTGACCCTTATCAGGATGCAATAAATATTTCCTTCTACTGACTGCTGCTGAGAGGTAATATCTAGGCATTTCATAAAACCAGCATGATGGTTTTGCTTGGAGGACTGCATCTGTTAAGTATTTTAATGTGCTCTGGTTAACTTTTAAAATGTATAGACATCTGTGGCTGTAAAGGACTTAGGAAGTCATACAATCCACACAACAGCCACATCAACTCTGTATCTGCCTTTAAGTAGATTTCCAATTTATGAGAGGCTGGTATGTTTTCTTAAACATCCTAACTAAAGGACTTTCTTGACTCTCATAAGTCACTCATTTTCATAACTAATAATCCTTACTGTTAAGGAATTTTATTTATATTCAACAGACCTGGAAACTCTCATGTAAGAGCAGCTTCTTTTAATCTGCCATAGTAAATATTGGAAATTATTGCTTTTCTTGGGAAAACATAGCAAAAATGCAGAAAACAATTACAAAACAACTCTTAGTCCACTCTTCTCTAGAATGAATAATTTTAATTCTTCTCTATACCTTATTTGAATACATTTTACTCACATTTTTTCTAGATTCTATTTAAATTCTTTATATATTTTTAAAAATGTGTATTCCCAACATTGGGAGACACAACCCTGAGATTAATGTGTGGGCGGATAGGAATCGTATCTCAAAATATTAATTCTTCCGAGAATTTTTCCTCTTATACTAATCCCAAACTACTGAAATCCAATTATATGGAGGGAAAAAAACACAAATAGTGTCTGACAATATCATTTCTTGCTTCAGTCCTCCTCAATTCCAAATCTGTATATAAACCATGTTTTTCCATTTCCATTTTTAAAACTCTTTTAGAAAAGAAAAATTTATTCTATACATTTTCTTAAGTTCTCCATTTTTTACAACATTCAAATAACTCCTTACTGGCTGTCAAATCAGTGATTCAACAAGGATTCTAATCTCCAAACTATGTATATGGCACTGTGCTCAGCGCCCCAGAGCCAAACTGCTTCCATGGGAGCTGTCTTAAATTGTATGGTTACCTCAGGGCTTAAACTTGCTTTCCAGTGTTGGCAAATTTTGCTATGATCAGATGCCTTTCTGAAAAGGCAGTATTCTGTTTTTCAGAATCTCTTAGGGTCATTGACTTATTCACCGTTTATTCAACAAATACTCATTAAGCATATACTATGTTCTAGGCACTATTTGGGTGCTGATATTTAATGGTGAACTAAAACATGCTACTTTACTTCATAGAAATTTCAATTTAGTGGAGGAAGTAGACAGTTGTCAGAGAATTCTAAATGTTGTAAAAAAAAAAAAAAAGATGTGTAATGTGTTGTGAGAGCATGTGCTAGTAGCACTTGTCCTGTCAGGGAGGGGAGAGAAAGTCTCATTGAGAAAGAAATTCCCAAATTAAGATCTGAAAGCAAAGCATGGGTGCCCAAGATTCTCACTAACCTTCATAGTATCACTATACCTATTCTAAAAGTCATTAGAGTTTTTGGGAGAAGATGGAGATTAAGTATGGAAGGTTAGAGCCAAGATGATAGTTGTATGCTATAATTACAGTAGAACTGGAGGGCGAGGAAGCAAGTAGCAGGTATGTAGATGGGAAATCTTTTAGGAACAATAATATGCTCCTTTGCCACTGGAGAGATCACAATGGAGAAAAACCCTATGAGTGTACTGATTGTGGGAAGTCTTTCAGGAGAAACAGTTACCTCTCTGAACACAAGGGAATTCACACTGTTGAAAGATCTTTTGAATGTACTTATTGTGGGAAGTTCTTTATATTAAAGGGGTACCTCATTAAATACTACTGTGTCCATACTGGAGAAAAACCCTATGCGTGTACTGATTGTGGGACATCTTTAGGAGCAACAATAACTTACTTAACCACAAGAGAATTCACACTGGAGAAAAACCTTTTGAATGTAGTGATTGTGGGAAGTTCTTTAGACGAGAGTCTACCCTCATTTGACACTACAGTGTTCATACCAGAGAAAAGCCTTATGAGTGTAGTGATTGTGGAAAGTTTTCGACAAAGACATTTGCTCATGGACCACCACAGAAGTCACACTAGAGAAAGAGTGGGAAATGTTTTAGCCTTGTTAGTTATGAGAGTTCACATTGGAGAAAAGCCTTAAATGTGCAGAGGATGTTTTATCTTTCTCACTCTACAACATTAAAGGAGACTTAAATCCATTTATCTGAATATAAACACCTTTTATCTAAACACTAGTAGCCTTTGACATGATATAATGCACAGTAGGCCTCGCCAGAGCTGGCAGGAACCACAGTGCAGCGCCCCAGAGCCAAACTGCTTCCATGGGAGCCAGGAGGAACCCATGCTAATTCTGTGGGAGGAGGGAGGGACCCAAGCTTCTTCTGCAGGAGGCAGGCCCACTATCTCCTCTTCAGATCTGCTCTTAGCCTCTGAGGCTGCAGGCTGGCCTCCCTGTCCCCTAGAGGCCCTTTGTGGCTGGGGCAACATCACAGCAATGAAGTAAGCATCCCACACCAGCTGCTCTGCTCCCACTGCACAGAGGCCTTCTACTGCCATGGTAATGAAGCAAACATTCTTCCAGGCTGCATAGGCTGCCCTCTCTCAGAGGCAGTCCTCCCAGGACTGGGTGACTCCTGCAAGTGACTTTCTCTACCACCTGTCTCAACTGAACAGTGTGCATAAATTACAACCCTCGTGTACTCAGGTAAAATAAATTCTGTTTCTCCCTTGTGCTTAAGTGAATTATGAGTATTCTGAGATCTTAGCAGTATTTTAATTCCTTACTCTCTCACTAGAAAATGCATCTGACCCAGGATTCATGCAAAGCCCCATTCTCAGCTAAGAAGTGCTACCTCTTTGAGGGACATTGTGGTTCTCACCTTATGCAGTGATGAATTGATATAAACTGATTGCTGTACACTGTTCTGTTGTATGATGTTTTTGTAATTGTTATTTTGCTTTTGTGCCTATAATTTTGTTGGTTCAATTAACTTGCTGGTTGATTTGAAAGCATAATTGTGATGTGTCAGCATGTAGAGTTGGCAGTTACTATGGGGATCTCAAACATTTTGTGCTTCAGAAAGGATAGCTTGATGGCAGAAAATCATTCTTTGTCCAATTTTGTTTGCATTACTGCCTTGAAATAAATACCACATGACTTTGTGGTTGTATTCTGTAAAAAAAAAAAAAAAGTGTTGAAATTTGTCAAATACTCTTTCTGCATCAATTGATATGACTATGTAGTTTTTGTATATTAATGTATTGATGTGATGTATCACATTTATTTTTTATAAATATATTTTATTGATTTTTTACAGAGAGGAAGAGAGAAGGATAGAGAGTTAGAAACATTGATCAGCCTCCTTCTGCTCACCCCCTACTAGGGATGCGCCCGCAACCAAGATACATGCCCTTGACGGGAATCGAACCTGCGATCTTTCAGTCCACAGGCCGATGCTCTATACACTGAGCCAAACTGGTTTTGGCTGTATCACATTTATTGATTTGTGAATACAGTGGTGCCTCACACAACGAACTTAATTCGTTCCAGGAGCAAGTTTGTTATGCGAAAAGTTCGTTATGTGAAACGTGTTTTCCCATAACAATACATGTTAAAAAAAATAATTCGTTCTGTAGCATAAAATATGCTAAGATGACATAAAAAAGATAAATTTTTTGTTATTATTTTTATTTAGATACATCTAAAAACATAATTTTTTTAAAAAAAACACACATTTTTTTAAATTTTAAGACAGACTAAGTAGAGTCTACCGAATCTTGCACATCTTCATCCATTTTCTGCTTTTTGGCCGATGGTTTCATGAAAAACCTTTCCAAAGTCGTTTGTTTTTCTCTTTTCTCCAACATCTGCCGGAAATAACGGACAAGAGTATCGGAGTAAAGATCGTTGATCCTGTTTGCTTCAGCTGAATCCGGATAGTGGGCATTGGTAAACTCCTGAACTGCTTTCCATTTGACCAGGATGTTCTTGATGTCAGCAGTTGGGATTGGTTGATTGTTTGATTGTTGTTCCTCGTTATCAGATGACGCTTCCCTTTGAGCATTGTCCTGTTGCTGGACCAGAAGTGCTTGGAGCTCTTCAGTTGTCAGCTCTTCTTTGTGTTCCTCAATAAGCTCCTCTACATCCTCTTCCTCTACCTCTAATTCCAACCTTTGGGCCACTGTGATGATGTCCTTCACCACTTCTGTGTCATCAACTACTGCTTCTTCCTGGGTCCACGAAGGCACAAGCATCTTCCAAGCAGAAATGAGGGTCCTTTGTGACACTTCTTCCCAGGCCTTCTGTATAAGTCGTATTGCCATAAGGACATCAAATTTCTCCTTCCAAAACTTTCGGACAGTCATATTGTCTTCACCAAACTCGCATTCTTCAAATACCTTATTAAAGAGGGCTCTAGTGTAGAGTTTTTTAAAGTTCGCAATAACTTGCTGATCCATTGGCTGAAGAATGGATGTGGTGTTTGGTGGCAAATACTGCACCTTGATAAAAGGATAATTTTCCTGCAATATTTCCTCTAGGTCTTTTGGGTGAGAAGGGGCATTGTCAAGTTTCAGAAGGGCTTTGAGCGGCAGTTCTTTTTCCAGCAAGAATTTCTTCACGGCAGGAGCAAAGGTTTCCAGAATCCATTCGTTGAAGATAACTTGGGTCACCCATGCTTTTTGATTGGACTTCCAATGGACGGGCAGTTTGGACTTAATAACGTTATTTTTCTCGAAAATTCTTGGATTTTCAGAGTGATAAACCAATAGAGGTTTGATCTTGAGGTCTCCCCTGGCATTAGACGAAAACATAAGGGTAACTCTGTCCTTCATGGCTTTGTGTCCTGGCAATTTCTTCTCCTCTTTTGTAATGAAGGTTCTGCTCGGCATTCTTTTCCAGAAAAGACCCGTTTCATCGGCATTGAACACTTGTTGTGGGCAGTATCCTTCATCCTTAATACATTTTTGAAAGTTAATAGAGAACTTTTCTGCTTCTTTCTTGTCAGCACTGCCAGCCTCACCATGCATAGTAACGCTGTGGATTCCACACCTTTTCTTAAATCTAAAAAACCACCCCCTGCTGGCTTTGAATTCTTCATTATCTTGATTGCTGCTACTTCCAGGGACGTTTTTCTTTAGATCGTCATAAATTCTCTTGGCTTTGTGACAGATAATATCTTGGGTTGTTACGTCACCTTTCACCTGCCTGTCCTTAATCCAAATCGCTAATAGCCTCTCCATTTCCTCATGGATTGAAGACCTATGTTTTTCATGAAATAGTTTTGATACTCCTTTGGCTACTTTGGCTGATTTGATTGCATCCTTATTTGTCAAAATGGTGAAAATGGTGGTCTTGCTGAGGCCAAACTCTTTGACGAGGTCACACTGTTTTACCCCACATTCACTCCTTCTAATTATTTCCTGTTTCATTTCAACAGAAATCACCTTCCTGCTTTTTTTAGAAGCCATGATATAAAAAAAAAATATTGAGTTTAACTTAAAAGGACGACTGCCGTGATACGTGCGTGATTTAATTCGTAATGAAGAACGATTGCCGCGATACGTGCTTAAGTTAAGTGCAGTGACTAACGACTGCCTGCAGTGCCTGCGCGGAAGGATGCAATACATTGGCAGCCATCGTGGAAGCTCGGGCAAAGCGGTCGTGGAAGCTCGGGCGACTTCGTTGTGTGAAACGAAGTTCGTTGTATGAATCATGAAAGGAAGTTCGTTGTGTGCAGCGTTCGCTGTGCGAGGCGTTCTTTATGCGAGGCATCACTGTATTGTATCAGCTTTGAAATCCCCGGAATATAATAATTCCCACTGGGTCATGGTGTATGATCTTTGTAATGTAATGCTGGATCTGATTTGTTAGAATTTTGTTGAGGATTTTAGCATCTATGTTCATCAGGGATACTGACCTGTAATTCACTTTCTTTGTAGTTAGTGTCTTTAACTGGTTTTGGGATTAGGGTAATGCTAGCTACATAGAAAGAGCTTGGAAGTGTGCCATCCTCTGGAATATTTTGGAATAATCTGAGGAGGATAGGTTTTATTTTTTTGAATGTTTGGTAAAGTTCCCATGTGAAGCTTTCCAGATCTGGGTTTCTATTTGCTGGAAGTTGTTGTTGTTTTTTTGTTTGTTTGTTTTTCTGCTTTGATTACATCCTTTGATATTCACCTATTCAGGTTTTATTATTATTATTATTCCTGGTTGAGTTTTAGGTTATTGTATTTTTCTAGGAATATGTCCATTTCATCTAGGTTGAGTAGTTAGTTGGAGAAGAGTTGTTCATAGATTTTTTTACAATCTTTTGTATTTCTTTGGGGTTGGTTGTTACTTCACTTCTTTCATTTATGATTTTGTTTAATTGGGTCCTCTTTCTTCTCTCCTTGGTGAGCCTGGATAGAGGTTCATTAATCTTGCTTATTCTTTAAAAGAACAAACTCTTGGTTTTATTGATCTTTTGTATTTTTTTGTCTCTATGCTGTTTATTTCCACTCTAATCTTTATGATTTCCTTTTCTACTTATTATGGGCTTTTCTTGTTGCTCTCTTTATAATTCTTTAAGTTACATGGTTAGATAATGTATTACCATTTTTTTGTGTTTTTCTGTGGTAGTCCGGTAGTGCTATAAACTTCCCTCTCAGGATTGCTTTCACTGTGTCCCATATATTTTGGATTGTTTTGTTTCTATCGTTATTTGTTTCCAGGATGCTTTTTATTTTTTCTTTGATCTCTTTGATAATCCCACATTGTTTAATAGCATGTTATTCAGCCTCCAGGTATTTGATTTTTTTCATTTTTATTGTATTTTTATTATATTCATTTTTATTGATTTCTAATTTTATGCCATTGTAATCTAAGCAGACGCTTGATATGATTTCTGTCTTCTTGAAATTGAAGATACTTTACCTGTGTCCCAATATGTGGTCTATCTTTGAAAATGTCCTGTGTGCACTTAAGAAGAATGTATAATCTGTAGCTTTGGGGCGAAATGTTTTGAAGATTTAATTCATCCAATCTAGTGGGTCATTAGGGATTGATGTTTCTATGCTGATTTCTTTGTCTAGAGGATTTATTCAGTGGTGCCATTTGGGTAGTAAATTCCCCTACTATAATTGTGTTGCTGTCACTCTCTCCCTTGGTATCTTCCAAAAGGTTTCTTTCTTTCTCTTTCTTCCTTTCTTTCTTCCTTTCTTTCTTTCTTCCTTTCTTTCTTTCTTCCTTTCTTTCTTCCTTCCTTCCTTTCTTCCTTCCTTTCTTCCTTCCTTCATTCTTCCTTCCTTCCTTCCTTCTTCCTTCCTGTCCTTCCTTTCTTCTTTCTTTCTTTCTTTCTTTCTTTCTTTCTTTTCTTTCTTTCTTCCTTCCTTCCTTCCTTCCTTCCTTCCTTCCTTCCTTCCTTCCTTCCTTCTTTCCTTCCTTCCTTTCTTTCCTTTCTTTGTTTTCTTTCTTTCTTTCTTTCTTTCTTTCTTTCTTTCTTTCTTTCTTTCTTTCTTTCTTTCTTTCTTTCTTTCTTCTTTCTTTCTTTCTTTCTTTTCTTCTTTTTAATGCTTTTGGCTGCTCCTGTATTGGGTGCATATGTTTACCAGAGTTGTATCCTCTTGTTGAATTGTTCCCTTTAGTATTATGTAGTAGCCCTCCTTATCTCTTGGTATGGCCTTCACTTTTAAGTCTATTTGGTCGTACATAATTATTGCTAGCCCAGTTTTGTTTTGTTTTTCATTTTCATTTGCCTGAAATAAATTTTTCCATCCCTTCACCATCAACCTATTTGAGTCCTTTGTTCTGAGGTGGGTCTCTTGTAGACAGCATATATATGGGTCTTGTTTTTTTTTTTTTTATTCATTCAACTACTCTATGTCTTTTGATGGGAGCATTTAATCCATTTACATTTAAGGGTGTTATTGGTAGATACTTGTTTGTAGCCATTTCTCTTCTTTATACCTGTGTTCCTTCTTCCCTTTATATTTCCTCTTTTTATAACAGTCACTTTAGCATTTCTTGCATTGCTGGTTTGTTGGTTATTACCTCCCTTAGCTTTTTTTTGTTTTGTTTTGTTCGAGAAGCTCCTGATTTTCCCTTCAATTTTGATTGATAGCCTTGCTGGATAAAGGATTTTTGGATTCAGTCCCTTGCTTTGCATCACTTTGTATATTTCATTACATTCCCTTTTAGACTGATATGTTTCTCTTGAGATGTTATTTGATAGTCCAATGGGAGATCCCTTGTAGGTAACTTTGTTTCTCTCTCTGGTAGCCTTTAAGATTCTTACTTTATCATTTATGTTTGCTAAGCTAATTATGATGTGTTTTGGTGTCAGTCTTTTTTGGGTCCATCTTGTTTGGGACTCTGTGTACTTCTTGGACTTGTGTGACATTTTATTCCCCAAATCAAGGAATTTTTCTGTCATTATTTATTTAAGCATGCTTTCTATTACTTGCTCAGCTTCCTCTCCTTCTGGCACCCCTATTTTGTGGATGTTGTTTTGTTTCGTGTTGTCCCAAAGCTCCTTTAGTGTCTTATCCTACTTTTTAATTTTTTTGGCAGTTGTTTCTCTGCTTGGGTGTTTTTTCTACCTTATCTTCTAACTCATTGATTAAGTTCTCTGCTTCTTTTGCCAACTGTGTTCTTTCTTCCGGCTATATCATTCTTCATATTCTCCTTAATCTTATTTATTTTATTTTGATTCTTACATGTGTTGAATTTTATTCCATCCTTTTCAGCATCCTTATAACCATCTATGACTAATTGCTTGCCTCCATTTTGTTTATTTCATTTTCTGGTGATTCCTCCTTTTCTGTCATATAGGGTTTTTATCTCTTTGTTTCACAATTTTTGCAATTCCTTTGTGATTATTTCCATGTATTAGATCAAACTGCTATGCCACTCTGATTTTGGGGGGATTTGTTTTATGTAGTGTATTTTTTGTGGGACCTAGTGGTACAATCTCTCTGGTATTCTGGGTTGGGTATTCTAGAGATTCCCCTACTTGGAATATTTGGGTTCTCTAGGTGTAGTTGGGTTTTGAGTATTATTGTCCCTTTTGTGGATAGAGTCTCCTCTCAGCATGTATGGTTATGTGACTTACTCTCTAGAATGTTTAGTGAACACCACAAAATACAACTCAACAAGACACAACACAAAGGGAATAAAACATGAATATACTCATGACATCAAAAATCTCAATTAAAGTGACCACAGGGAAAAGAGTTAAGAGAGAGAAAAATAGAGCTAAAATGTTACAGAAAAAGGGAATAAAAGGTAAGAGAGAAAAGAAAAAGAAGATAAAATATATATAGGAGAAAACACCACAAAAACAAACAAACAAACAATAAAAAATGCAAATAAGAATCTCCCTGAAATTGGGGTGGAAGGTAGAATCTATTGAGGCAGACTTATATACAGAAAGTAAGGTAGAGGGATTTAATGAATAGAGCAAGGACCACAGCTCACTATAGTGGGGGTAAAAGAAAAATGAGCAAATGAGAAATAATGAAAAAAAATAAAAAATAAAAATATAAAACATTTTTTAATTTACCTAGTTATTTATTCATTTACTTTTGGAAAAGGAGAATAGACAGGAGAGCACATAGGCTTGAGTTTAGTGAGTTTAACTAACAATTAGGAGAAGAAGAAAGCAAGAGAGGACAGGAAAAACAAAGGATAAAAAATTTACTAGCAAAGAAAGATAAAAGAGAAGGGTGCATGAACTTGGAGCAGGGAAGAGGAAATTAGATATATGAGTAAGCCAACAGAGACTACAATAATAATAACACATTAATAAAGCAGATAGCTGAAGCCGGTTTGGCTCAGTGGTAGAACATCGGTCTGCGGACTGAAAGGTCCCAGGTTCGATTCCAGTCAAGGGCATGTACATTGGTTGCCGGCACATGCCTGGTGGGGGGTGTGCAAGAGGCAGCTGGTCGATGTTTCTCTCTCATCGACGTTTCTGTCTCTCTATTTCTTTCCCTTCCTCTCTGTAAAAAATCAATAAAATATATTAAAAAAATAAAGCAGATAAAGAAGATCAATTTTTAACAAGAGGGAAAAATAGAGAAAAGAGTAAAACTAAAGTAGGGCCAGGAGAATAGAATACAGAATGAAAAAGGGAGAAGTGAGGAAGCAAAGGGTGGGAAAAAAGAAAAATTAAGTTAAAATAACCATAAAAATAAAAATAGAATGAAGAAAAAATAATATAAAAATAAAAGATAAAAAAACAATAAAGAAAAAATTGATTTAAATAAAAGGTGAAAAATAAACATGTGAAGTGTTGTTCACTTCAGCCAAGTTTTAATGCCCCATGGGGATTGATTTAAGACCCCACTCTTCTATTCTGTCAGCCACTTCTCAGTTTCTTGTTGTGTAGTTAGCACCATGTTGATCTTCCAAACATTCCACTGCTCCTCTCTGTCTGTTTCTATTGCCTTGGCTGCTAGCAGGATGGGACCAATCTGCCTGCTTTTCTTGTCTGCCTGCTGTCAGTCTTACCCAAGTCTCTGTTTCTGACAGGGCTTTAGGTAGGGTGGTGTTGTATTGTTTTCAGGGTTTGAATAATCACTCTTGATCCCAGTCCCTGAGGGCTACTTGGAGCTATTCAGACTCTTTATTTCCTCAGCAAAACTGAAGGTTTGGTGTGGCTGCACTAGCTTCCCTAAGGCTGCTGGGAGGAGCAGGCTCTTCAGGAGAAAAATGGCTGCTTGAATTTGGAGGGTCCAGATTCCTGGTCATCTCTCCCTGTTCTGTTCTCCTCCACAGCCTCTCCCCAGATTCCACATGTGTCCACTTCTACCTGCACTGCAGCCTCAGTTGAGTGTTTGTAATTGAAAAAATCCTATGAACTGGATTATGAGTAAAAGCAAAGAAAAAAACAGAAGCAAAACAACCACACAACTGTGAGCTTCTCTTCCCCACCCCAACTCTGCAGCTTGGGCAGCTCTTCAGACTGCCTTTCTGGGTGCAGCCTCTCATAGCTGTGGACTTAGATCTAATTTCCCCAGCCACCAGCAGCCCAATTGACGTCCTTTCCAATCAAATGTTACACCTGTTCCCAAATGAAGTGGCCTTGGAATAGGGCAGCTTTCTTATGACCTTCTTGGCCTGGTGTTTGTGCATTTGTTTCCATACCAGAACCCTGATCCTACCTTTCTCCAGGCATCTTCTGCCCTTTCTGGCTGCAAATTATCTCACCAGCTGTGTCAAATTTGCCAATTCCATATGGATGTTATACGATTTAATTGTTCTTCTATATTAAAGTGACCAGATTTTAACATTGGTAAAGCGGGACACCATTGATGGGGGTGGGGGTGCGGGGGTGGTTATTGATTAAAAATTTGGTCTATATGGAGCAACAAAAATTTTCATAGAATGCAAAAATAGTATTGTAATATATATTTTTTTAATTTCAAGATAAGTATAATTTAAAATATAATAAATAAAAAATTATAAATGTCACTTTCAAGGCCGGCACTAGACTTTTTGCTGCCACTATAAAATATAAATAATACTAGTACTGTCTGCTAAATTCAAAAAAAATTATGTATTTATGAAATAAATAAATGAATTACTTACCTAAATTATCTGAATAGCAGATTTGTAATGACATCACTTGTTTAACTAGCTTACTAGCACGCAGTACGATGTGTATCATCTGAGAGACAGTTACTAAATGTTTTCGTCATTGACAATCCCAAAAAACGCCATTGTTCATTAAGTCCAAACAATGGTGGTCGAATTCTAACAACTGATCAACAATGCAAACTTTGATAAGCAGTTCTCGATAACCAGTTCTCAACAAACATTTGTTATTATTAAAATTTAACATTATAAAATTAACAAAAATAATGTAAAACTCATATCCTGGCAAAATAGCCACATGGCCGCTGAAAACCGTATATTCCCTTGCCATTCTCCTGCTGTCCCCTAGTTTGTCATGCATTCTTTCCAAAAATCGGGACTTTTTTAAAACACCTCGGGACCCAGGAAAAATTGTTAAAAATTGAGACTGTCCTGCCAAAAGCGGGACATTTGGTCACCTTATTCTATATGATCTAGGAAAAGGCACAGGACAGGTCTGCCTATTCACCCACCATTTTCTTTTTCAGAATTCTTTTTTTTTTCTTACTATGATATGAAAGTTCACTCAGATACCTCAGAGGTAACTTTCCTGGGTCAGGATATTTGAACCTTTTAGAACAGATAGGTATGTTTTTTTGTTTGTTTGTTTTTCTCAATTATTTTGGAGTTTAATTTTCTCTTAAAGAGGTTTGTTCTTCCTGTTTCTGTTGGAAAATTATTATATTTGATGAATAAAACAGGAGTGGGACAGTTCTTTCTAATCTCATCCAGGCAGGAGTTCTTTTCTGTCTTGTTAAAAACAAACAAACAAACAAACAAAAAAAAAACTCAAAAAGAACCAAACAATCTCTTATCTTTACTTTTCTGACTGGGCTCTTAGAAGTCCATGTAACTTTTTTTTCTCCTATTGAAGAAATAGAAAGAAAACATGGGCCAAGACTTAACTTTACTCTTTGTAAGGAAGTTACTTTCTCTCCTAACCTGAATCTTTGTTTTCTTGGTTGTAAAACATGGATCATAATAATTGCCTTATTTATTTCTCAAGCCTATAAGTGAGGCTCAAATAGCACTATAAGGGTGAAAATGCTTTCTGAGTCTTGCAGTTAGAGCAGATGGGACATCTTCTCTATGAACTCATTTGCAAATGTTTTGCTTAACTGTTCCCTTTTGTTAGTCTCCTTGGTTTCAAATTATCATTCAAGAAAGTGCCATCTCTTTGACAGTTTCCCAATAATTTTCATATGTCTCATTCCTTAACTTCATTTAAAGAGTAGTTATTATTTTTCTTCTCTGCTCTTATTTCTCGGTACATATTTTGATTACTTACAGAATTGAAACATAAATAACATTATTTCATTATTATAACTATTTCTTTCAATACCTGCCATCCTCATTCAAAATCCAAGTTAGTCTAGGCTTTAAATTCCTTGAGACAAATCCAACTCCTTTTTGTAACTCTGTCCCAGTGCTTATATACCAATATTTGCTGTATAAATCAACCAGTTAATAAATTAATCAACAGCTATAAAGTGCTTTACAAACATAAGAAACTGTTCTTGATTTTTTCTTTTCTCTTTGCATACTTTCTTCCAAATCTTATAAGCCACACCACAGTACTCAGGCAATTAACAGTTTTCTTTCTTGATTGCACCATTGATTCATTTCTGATAGCCTCTTGCACACTGAGTTATATTCCTCCTTAGAATTCCTTATTATGGGATCATATATAATTAGTTAAATCTGCCTACCCATTACTTATTTGATTATAAAAAAAAAAAAACAAAACCCTAAAACTGATAGGGCTGCCCCTAAGATTCATTTCTATTTAATTTATATATATATGGCATATATTTATATATATATGGCTTCCTGTCCTAGTCTCCACTGCCCCACCTGCTTCCTTCCCTTCTCCCCTGCCCCACCTGCTTCCCTCCAGTCTCCGCCACCTTACTTGCTTCTCTGTAGCTTCGCTCCCTTCTAAAGCGCTTGGCTTCCTTGCTGTCTTCAGTCTTTGCTCTGCACCTGGACATGAAAATCAACCACCATCTTGGTTGAGTTAATTTGTATATTTGCTCTTGATTGGTTGGTGGGTGTGGTTGGTAGGTGTGGCTTGGAATAGTGGAGGTACGGCCAATTTGTATGTTTCTCTGTTATTAGATAGGATGTTTCTATTAAATATTTGTATACACTTTTTTTTTATTAAAGCTACATAATAGTTGTATCTCATTTTGGCTTTGATTTGCATTTTTCTACAACTATCATCTTGGCTCTAACCTTCCATACTTAATCTCCATCTCCAGCATACAGTAACAAGTGTTGAAGAGAATAAGGAAAATTTTGAACTATTCATTCTAATAGGGTTATTTTTAATGAATTTTCTAAAACAGGCAGTTGGCCAGCTGGGCCCAGCCCTAATTCCATTATTCACTCATGATGTAAATGTAAAAATATGAATTTGATTGTGTAAAATGGTTTAGCAGTTCCTCAAAAAATTAAATATAGAATTACCATATAACTTAGAAATTCTACCACTAGGGATATATCCAAGAGAATTGAAAACATATGTCCACAGTTTGAAATCCGATATGCCTGTGTGTTGAGGGATGGCTGGAAACAGTGGTGAGAGGTAGCAGGGGAAGGGCTCTCATACATACCCTTCTGTGGGGGTCACAGGTGAAGGAGGCCAGGGGAGTGGGGTAGGGATGGAGCACAATGCCCCTAGTCTCTTAGGAATCCCTATCTGTCCTCTGCAGTGTACATGGAAAAAAAGGCTGCCTCTGAGGAGGGGCCAGGACAGGCCTGGTGACCATCTAGAGTTCTGACTGCGGCTGGGAGTCAGGACTGACTCCCACCCACGTAGCCTGCTGTTTGGTCATCCTTCTGATCCTTTAATTAGTGATGGACCCTGGCTCTTTGTATATTAGAATCATTAACTTAATCTCTTTACCTATTATAACTTTATATATGTTCTATTTCTTTTTTTTAATTATTATTGGCACTATGTTCTACTTCTTTGTTAATCCTCACCTGAGAATATTTTTCTATTGATTTTTAGAAAGAGTGGAAGGGAGGGTGAGAGACACACAGAGAAACATTGATGTGAGAGAGATATATCTATTGGTTGTTTACGACACACAACCCAACCAGAGTCAGGGATTGAAACTGCAACTGAGGCCGGAACCGGTTTGGCTCAGTGGATAGAGCGTTGGCTTGCAGACTGAAAGGTCCCGGGTTCAATTCCGGGCAAGGGCATGTACCTTGATTGAGGGCACATCCCCAGTAGGGGGTGTGCAAGAGGCAGCTGATCGATGATTCTCTCTCATTGATGTTTCTAACTCGCTATCCCTCTCTCTTCTTCTCTGTGAAAAATCAATAAAATATATTTTTTAAAAAGAAAAAGAAAAAAAAAAGAAATTGCAACTGAGGTATGTGAAGGGTCCCAGAATCCAACCTGGGACCCTTCATTACATGGGCCAAAGCTCTATCCACTGATCCAACAAGCTTGTGTATTTATTATGTGAGTTTCGGTAATTTGTCTTTATAGGAATATTGCCTATTTCATTTTACTAGCCTATCTAGTTTATTGTATACAATTGCTTATATTATTTATTTATAATCCTTAAAGTCAGTAATAATGCCTCTTCTTACATTCCTGCTTTACATAATTCAAGTTTGTTTTGTATTCTTTGGGTCAATCTAACTAAAAATTTTTTTTTTCAATTTTGTTCTTTTTTTATACAGAACCAATTTTGGTTGTATTATTTTTCTCTCATATTTTACCATTTTATATTTCATTTCTTTAATCTTTATTATTACTTCCTTCTGTTGGCTTTGCTTTTCATTTTCCCAGTTCCTTAAGGTGAAAAGTTATGTTATTTACTTGATATATTTTCCTTAAGTACATGTATTTACAGTTATGCGTTTTCTCTAAGCTCTAGTTAGCTGCATCAAAAAGGTTTTAGTATGTTATATTTTTGTTTTCATTAACTTCAAATTTTTTCTAATTTCTTTGTGATTTCTTTTTTGACTTATTATCTAATTAGAAGCTTATAGTTTAATTTCTACATATTAAAAATTTCCCAAATTTTCTTTGTTGATTTACAATTAAATTTTATTGCAGTCTCAGCATACTTTTTTATTCTTTCAATATTTTTGTTAAATTTATTTAGAATTGTATTAAAGCCTTATATGTTTTTTTTTCTGGAAAAAGTTACATGTACACTTGTAGAGAATGTGTATTCTTCTGTTTTGGATAGAATTTTCTATGGACTTCAAATCCATAGAATTTGAGATTGCTAAGTGAATTTTTGTTATAGTTATAGTGTTTCTTAATTTTGATATTTCCATTTTTAATCATTTCTTTCTCTTATCAATATTTTTCATTTGATGAAATGTTGTTCTCATACTCTTCTTTAATTCTTTGTTCACGGTTTCTTTAAGAAAGTGGATTTAAAGTCTCAGTACAGCAATTTCAAAGTTTTCACTTTACTGAGACAGTTATATTGATTGATTTTATAACTTATCTTTGCCAAAACTGGTTTGGCTCAGTGGATAGAGCATCAGTCTGTGGACTGAAAGGTCCTAGGTTTGATTCCAGTCAAGGGCATGTGCATTGCTTGTGGGCACATACCTGGTAGGGGGTGTGCAGGAGGCAGCTGGTCAATGTTTCTCTCTCATTGAAGTTTCTAGCTCTCTATCCCTCTCCCTTCCTCTCTGTAAAAATCAATAAAATAATTCAATATATCAATATATCTATCTATCTATCTAGAGTGTATTTAAGTGTAAGAGTTATGATTCAAGGTGTTAGAGTGGTTCCAGGAAGGAGCCATGGACCAGGGAATACAGGCAACCTCCAATTTCTGAAAAAGACTAGGAACAAATACTTCTCTGAAGCCTCTACAATGAATGAAACCCTACTGGCACAGTGATTTTCCTGTTCTTCAGAAATGTGTTACAAATCAAATTGTTATAATCATCCCCATTCTTGTTTTCTTATGGACATATACTTTTGTTTCCATTTGGGTAATACTTAGAAATGGACTGTCTGGATCACATATTAAATGAAAAAAAAAATCAAGGCTCTAGGATCTTTCCAAAATGGTGGTGGTTAAGTGGAAGCTGCACTGACATCCTCCCAGGATCAAATAAGAATTACAGCTAAAATAAAGAAAAACCATCCTGAAAAATTAACTGAAGACTAGCTGAAATCTTTATAACCAAGGATGTAAAGCAGAGACCATATAGAGAGTAGCAGGAAGTGAAAAGACACAAGAGGACTGGCTGGTCTCTCCAACATAGCAACTGAAGACCTGGAAGGATACTTCAGCTGTGGGGAGTTCCCACTGAGAACTCTGGGATCTAAACCCTAGGATGTGCTTCCCAGCCCAGAGAACAAGAATCAAGAAACATACCCACATAACATCTGGTGAAAAGCAATGAGGTTGCTGTCTGCCATGGAGAGATGGCTGGAAATGCAGGCACCCTCTTAAAAGGCCAATGCACAAAATGTTATATACTGTCACTCACCTTGTTCTGCAGAAGAGGAAGGACAGAGTGTACCAGAGCAGTGTAAGGAGAATACAGGGTAGGGGGGATGGGCTGAGGTCAGAGCTCAGAAAGCAGCCATCCCAGTTTCCTGTGCCAAGTCATTCCATCATACTAAAGAAGACATATTTCCAGGCAGAACTTTATCATCCAAGCAGCTTTTGCCTGGAGGGAAAGTAATTGGCCCACCCTATTGGAAAACGTCTAGCCCCACTCTTTTTCTTTTTTAATATATTTTATTGATTTTTCACAGAGAGGAAGAGAGAGGGATAGAGAGTTAGATACGTCGATGAGAGAGAATCATCGACCAGCTGCCTCTTGCACACCCCTTATTGGGTATGTGCCCACAACAAAGGTACATGCTCTTGACCGGAATCGAACCCAGGACCTTTCAGTTCACAGGCCGACGCTCTATCCACTGAGTCAAACCGGTGCCGGCTAGCCCCACTCTTTGAACTCCACACCATGCTGTAGGCTATAGCCTGAGGATTATTAAGAGACTTAGAACAAACACATGGAAGCTAAATAGCATGTTATTAAACATTGAATAGGTTACCAATGAGATAAAAAAAAAAAGAGGAAAATCTTCCTGGAAACAAATGAAAATGAACACACAACAATTCAAAATCTATGTGGCACACTGACAGCAATCCCAAGAAGGAAGTTCACAGCCTACCTCAAAAAAAACCAAGAAAATTTTGATAATCTATCCAACAACTTAAAGAGTTAGAAAGAGAAAAATAAGAGAAGCCCAGAATATGAAGAAGGAAGGAAATAAAGATCAGAATAAAAATAAATGACAGAGGCTAAAAAAATACAAAAGATCAATAAAATAGGTAATGTGGGGACTAAAATTTTAATTTGCTCTTGCTCCAGGGTTTTTATTGTTGCTGTTTGTTATCGATGTTGTTTTATAGTTTAATTACTTTTATGAATTAATTTTTGTCATGCATGATCACTAATGTCTCTCCTTGGTTATTTTAGTGATCACCTAATTACTGGACATATTTTCTTAAGTGCTTAAACCAATGTATCTCCCCACCTTTGCCAAGGAGCTCTGTATGTGTTTTGAGAGCATCTGCCCTGCTTGCACAGAATATCAATGTTAAACACAAATCAAAGATTAAGACAATTTATTGTCATTCCAGGGATTACACACAGCCCTGAACATTTGTGTGGTCTTCCAGATTCATAGGAGTATATCAAAGCCCCCAGTGACATTTTTATTCCAAGTTTTTTTGTTTGTTTGTTTGTTAGTTTTATGGCATACATTTTTTAACCCCCAACTGATATTGCTACCTCAGGCAATGTTAAACAATTGATGATTGTTTTTTTTGTTTGTTTGTTTGTTTTTTTATGAGAATAGGGATTTTTGCATAGAGTGAGCTCTGATTCAGATCAAATAAAGATAACCTTGAGAATGGAACTTTTCCAGGAGTCTCCAAACAGGTTGAATTGTGACAATTAATTTGTGATAGGGCTTTACGAGCTACAAGCCCATTTTCCCCTTCCTGTGTCTACTGAGCTGGTGGTTTCCACAATTTCAGTCATTTTGAGGCTGCCAGTTTTCAAGGTTACCTCAGAGCTGGAGAGAATAAGAATAGAGAAAGTTGAAATTTTATAATACTTACTATTCTTATTGAAATTCAGCTGCTTCTCTTAATAAACACTCCTTAGATTGTTTGAAACATTTGGTTAGTTTCCATTGTGCTGAAAAAGTTAAAAAGTTTTGCCTGTGTTTAAGTGCTCTTAACGAAAAGCAGATTTTCAGGAGTTTTTACTTTACCATCTTCAGGAAGGGAAACGTTTGTTCCTAAAAATCAGTAAACTACTGTTAGGCTGTTATGTTGTGGTGAAAAGCCATAGTCTTTTAAATTAGAAACACTGTAGATTGACTTGTGTCTCAGTGACTTGCTTGTTTTATGACCGGAAGCAAGTGATTTACCCTCCTTTTATCTCAATTTTCTTTTCTCTTTAAAAAAAAATATTTTATTGATTTTTTTTACAGAGAGGAATGGAGAAGGATAGAGAATTAGGAACATCTATGAGAGAGAAACATCAATCAGCTGTCTCCTGCACACTATTGGGGATGTACCCACAACCAAGATACATGCCCTTGACTGGAATCGAACCTGGGACACTTCAGTGAGCAGGCTGACACTCTATCTACTGAACCAAACCATTTATGGCTGTATGGCAATTTTCTTATTAATTCAGTGAGGATGATAATACCATCCTCATACGATTATTGTGAGAATTAAATAAAAAAAACTTGATATGCAGGCTTAGGCAGAAGTAGGTTTACAGTTTTGAGAACATGAAACCTACTCTGATCTTGAGTTATTGTTTATTTTATTATTTTTCACACGAGCAACTATAACCCTTCTTTTATCACACCCTGTGAAGTTTCTGCTATATAAAAGGTATTTAATGCATATTCCTTTTGTCATTTACCTTTCTACTTAATTACAAATTTAGTGATTTCAATTTCAGTAAGTTTCAATGTTGGAGTTGCCCAGCTTATTTGGTATAAAAAATATGCAATACTGGTGTTAGGATGCTCAGCCAGTGGATAATACTACATTAGCTGTCACCTTTTAGCTACAGACTCATTTGCAAGGTGCCTTTAGGACTTGGTTGCTGCATTACAACTCCATTTTCATTTCTGCCTCCCAGCAATTGGTAGGCTTTCCTAACAGTAACACTATATTGTTGACTTATATTCAGCCTCTATTTATCACCATGCCCCATAGATCTTTTTTTTTTAGACCCACTCACATATAGCCAGTTATTTCTCTTATTTATTATTTATTTATTGTTAGATTTATATATTGTTTTTCTCCCTAAAAGCTTAAGTTTACTGTGCAGAGAACTTAAAACATGGCTCATCGAACATTACACATCTAAAATAAAATTGAAAATGGGGAAGTGGGTAGGCTAATATCCTGTTTTCCTGAAAATAAGACAGTGTCTTATATTAATTTTTGCTCCCAAAGTTGCGCTAGGTCTTATTTTCAGGGGCTGTCTTATTTTTCCATGAAGAAGAATATGGTACACATTTATTGTTAAATGAAAATAAAGGAAATTTATTACCTGTATATGGTATGGTAGTACGGTAGTTGTCAACACAAACCAGACAAACTGTGAATCCTATAGTATCAAGAATTTACTCATTTATCCAATGACAATCATGTCATCAGCTTCTGGAACATCATCATAACAATCCAATTCCTGAATTTCCTGGTGAATTTCTTGTGACTCCATTTCTTTCAGAATCAGTGGACCAAATCTCTCATGGTTAGCGTAGGGGGGCCTTATTTTCGGGGGATGCCTTATATTTCACTCAGAAGGAAACCTGTAAGTAGGTCTTATTTTCAGAGGATGTCTTATTTTCGGGGAAACATGGTAGGAATGGAAAATCTGAGGGATACTGGATGATGGGGAGAAACAGAAAAAGGATGCGCTGTGCAGTTCACTTTTCTTCTTTTAGTATGCCACTCTGCAAACTTTTCCCTGGTGTGTTTGGTGTCTTCTGTTTGTTTTTTGTTCTTGGTTTTGTTTTTTTTTGTTTGTGTGTGTGTGTGTGTGTGTTTTGTGTGTGTGTGTGTGTGTGTGTGTGTGTGTGTGTGTGTGTGTGTGTGTGTGTTTTGTTGTTGTTTTTAAGTTTCAGGTTTCTAATTCAATCTCAAGATTCCTGAGGTCATTTGTAGCTTAAAAATAGGTTTATTTGACCTGCATAAGTTTGGGTAAACAGAAAGCACAACACAATCTGTTTTCTCTTCTATTGCCCAAGTCATAAACTTAAATGCTAACTAACATTAGAATCAGAATAATTTCTTTCTTGACAGGAGGATAAGCCAATGAAGTGTGAACTATTGGTAGGAACACTGTGTATTGCATGTACAGTATTGTTGTATTCCATGTTTAATGATGACAGACAGTGTAAAAGAAAAAAGGGTACTTCATAGGCTATAAGTCACTAAATGCATTACACTGACATAAGATATAGTGAATTACAAATATTACTGGGCATAAAGTTGTAAGAAAGAATGACAATAGTGCCTTTACTTGCTATACATCAAATTCTGGCATCCCACAATGTACACTTTCAGTTTGCAAGCCTAAATCAAATGAATTTGGTGTGTAGAGTACAGCTCTGGTGTTATGAAACTTTTGAGGTTACACATGAACGGATATTGGCCTACTACCTCTGACATTGTTTTGCTGAGAAATCAATATTTGAGATTGTGTACAATATGTTCTTTGTTTAATATGAGTGCTTTCTACATATGTACACACACACACACACACACACACACACACACACACACACACTTTCCCTTTAGTGCATTACAGTGTGGTTTATGTGATCAGAGTTCATTATTCATTTTTAAAATTTTCATTACCATTAATATTTATCTAAGAGGGGTTAAATCAACTCAGAAAATTAACTGGCTCATTAGCAGACAACTAGTAAAAGCATCTAGAATTAATTTTCCTGTCTTCTGTTACCATGAATGAAAGTTGACTTTTTTTTTATATATAATTTTTTATAATTCTCAATGGGTTGGGGGCTCCAGGGTTTTGCCAATTATTTCATTAAACTGCTATGGGTGATATTTAAAAAAAAACATTTTATTTAAAAGAAAAGTGTCAAGACACTGTTCAGAATAGACAAACAAAGTTTGTTTTCAAAAACTAAACAGTTTTTTTACAAGGCTATAACAAAAGCTCTAGATAAGAATCTTTATCTGGATAGTCTTGGATCCAGTCCTATTTCTGTTTTCCCTCTGTTGTATCCCAGGGCACTATTATTGCTCTCTGTAACATTCTATTCCTTCAGAAAAAATCATTGGGTCTCAGAATTCTGTTAGGGTCCCAAAGGACATCCTTCTCTGAAATAATCATGATAGATGTAATTGTATTCCAAAGACTTGGCTGTTTTCCTGAATTTTGGTTTTGATTCTTCTTTTAACCATGTCTTGTGCAATACTTTAACATTATTGTGCAGTACTTTTATATTTAATACAGTAATCTTATTAAATATTTGGTAAAACCAAAATAGTTTATTCCTTTCCTCAAATATCATGCAACCAAATAACTTCATTTTGGAGACATATAAGATACTCAATACAGGGTAAATAAGGAATGCTTTAATATTTGTGATGGGCAACTGTTTTCACTAATGAATTCATGTTACCATGAATTCATTAGTGAAAACAGTGGCCTTAGTTCTAAGTAAAAAACAAAGCTGGTGACTTCTTTAAGTTTCATTAGTAAACTAAAAGTAAACAATAAACCAATATTACAAATAATTCTAGAAAATCTTTTCACCTAACACTTTTTGCCAGTTTAAAGAACTTTTATCCTCCCCTCTCTCTCTTTCTTTAGTTCTCATTGATTTGAAAGTAACTATCTCCTCAGAATGATTGTTTTCCTATTTTTTTAAAATATATTTTATTGATTTTTTTACAGAGAGGAAGAGAGAGGGATAGAGAGTCAGAAACATCGATGAGAGAGAATCATCTATCAGCCACCTCCTGCACACCCGCCACTGGGGATGTGCCAGCAACCAAGGTACATGCCCTTGACCGGAATGGAACCTGGGACCCCTCAGTCCGCAGGTCGACGCTCTATCCACTGAGCCAAACCGGTCTCGGCTGTTTTCCTATTTTTGATAACTTTTTCTTGCTCTCGTTAATTTTATTGTCATCTAGTCTAATTATGTTCAGGTGCAAGATGTCAGAGTCTGCTGTAACAAGCCAGGTTGGTGGGCTGAAAGGAAGTTTGATGTAACATTCAAAGCTAAGGTTACCATAACCTGGATTTTTTTTTCTGATTATTTTCCCATGTTCTGGAGGCAGGTAATGTAATGCCTAGGTATTTCGCTAAGTGATTTATAAAGATCAATCTGAGTTTTGAATGAAGTTCTAACAGACTGACCTTCTAGGCTTTGGAGATAGGAGTACTCTATTTATCCTTGCTTTCTCCAAAAGCAGGTTAACAGCCTTTGTCACAGAACTTCTATTTGAGTGAACCAAGCAGGTAATAATGGGAAAGCATCCCGGTTTACTAAAAGACAATATAATCACAGCTGATACATCTTTGTCCCATAGGCCTATTTTTTAAACAATAATTATATTCCTATCTTTCTATCAATATGTTCACAACTATTCTGGCCTCTGGGTTTTAGAATAAAATTCTAATAATTGTCACAAAGTATAAAAGGACATCTGGATAAGCCTTTCCTAATTCCTGCTAAAATGTTAATTGAAAAAGTTAACTAAAATGATTTCAAGAAAATTTTGAAAACTAATTGCTACAACTAAAGTGAAATTCTAATAACTTAAGGACAATGAAGCTGCAATCTGAAAGTTCCTGAACCAGCAATCTTCGGAGGTCTTAGGAAGGCAGGAAGATATTTTTCTCCACTTTTATTATCTGATACAGTGATTGAGCATTTGTACCAACCAGACAACTGGATAGTTGACCTGCTGTCTTCAGTTATGGGGATATAAAGTACAGCCAAAGAAATATAGTTAATAACATTGTAATAACTATGTATGGGGTGGGGAGACTACTTTGTAAAGTATGATTGTCTCACTACTATATTGTTCACCTGAAACTAGTACAATATAACATTAAATGTAAACTGTAAATAAAAATAAAATTTTTAAGTAAATAAATTGATTTCTAAAAATTTATAAATGTTTACTATAACAATCAAATAATGTAGTGTAAATAAAACAGCCCCAACAACCCCAAATCTTTTTTAAAAAGATATTTTTATTCATTTCAGAGAGGAAGGGAGACGGAGAGATAGAAACATCAATGACTAGAGAGAATCACCAGTCGGCTGCCTCCTGCACACCCCACACTGGGGACAGAGCCCACAATCTGGGCATGTGCCCTGACCAGGAATCAAACTGTGACCTCCTGGTTCATAGGCCGATGCTCAACCACTGAGCCACGCTGCCTGGGCAACAATCCCAAATCTTAACTCGATATAATCACTAGCATTTAGTGAATGCATTTCTAGAAATCTATGCAAATATATGCATAGATATTAATATAAAATTTATTTAAATGACATTATGCACATTATGCTGTATATATATATATATATATATATAATAAAATTACTTTGATTACTAAATAGCATTTTATAAACCATATTGGTTAGCTATTGACTCCCATCATCTTCTGTTCCTCATCCCCTCTTGTCCTCCTCTTATATAAAAGAATTGTCATTTTTCTCTTTTTCTCCTTAACTCCATGACTTCTTCCTTCCTCTCTCCCTCCCTGTTTTTCTACCTCCCTCCCTCCTTCCCTTCCTTCCTCCTTCCCTCCCTTCCTCCTTCCCTCCCTTCCTCCTTCCCTCCCTTCCTCCCTTCCTCCCTCCCTCCCTTCCTTCCTTCCTTCCTTCCTTCCTTCCTTCCTTCCTTCCTTCCTTCCTTCCTTCCTTCCTTCCTTCCTTCCTTCCTTCCTTCCCTCCTTCCTGAGCCACTATTACCATAGTCAACATTGACTCAATTCATTACTTACACCAAATGAGGAATACTATACTGGAAAATATTGAATTTTTATATGAAATAATGCAGTACCCTATAGAAGTGGGAAAGTTCAATTTCTTTGTCAGTAAAAAATAATTTTATTTTAACTATCATTAGATACTATGTTTTGCTAATGGAAGGACATTATAGCTTCCAGATAGGGAAGATAATTCAGTCAACATTCTGTTGTTTGAATTTACTTGTAAATAATTTTTAGTTAAACATTTTAATATATTTCTATTGTATTAGTAAAGAATAAAATATAACAAGGATATGAATGAATAGTGCTAAGCTTAAAATCCTACTTCAATTCCTTAATTTAGAGAAAATAATTTTCCTTTGTTAATTTTAGCTTAATGAATTAAATTGGGGGTGATTATAAACACAGAGACCTGGTAGGTATTGCATGTGAGTATAGTGAACCTAGTCTTGAGGAAACAATAGAGAGTGTTGGATACTGCAGAGAGCCCAAATACATGTGTCTACCAAAGACAGTCACTATTTCTCTGCTCCATTAATTGCTAAGTTACAATTTGAATTCATTGTTGCTAGATTTTCTGATATTCAATAAGCTAAAAATGCAGATACTCCTGTGAACTCTTTTGAGTTGTGAAAGTTGGCAAACAAATATCAGATAAAATGTGTGGGTGGGGGGAGGCAGTGTCTGTGGGATTTTTGCTGCCTAAATGCTTTAATTTGTGACTTCTGATATAGTGAACATGATATTATTTTTATACTAAAGGCCCAGATTCATGCACCAGTGGGATCCCTAGGTGTGGCCTGAACCTTCTCACAATCCAAGACCCCTTGGGGGATGATGGAGAGCCAATTTCAGTCCAATACCCATTGGCCAGGTCAATGGTCCCCACTGGTGCACGAATCAGAGAACAGGGCCTCTAGTTTGCATATAAGATCTTTGGTTAATCTCTTCCCACTCTCCCCACCCTTTCATTCCCTCTTAGATTGATCAGTGTGTTCCATGTTTCCATGTCTGTGCATTGAGTGTCTGCCCTGGTGGTCAGTGTACATCATAGTGAATGGTCAAACAGTTGAATGGTTGGATGGTCAGATGGTCATTTAGGCTTTTATATAGATAGATAGCTTTTTTTATTTACCCATGTGCAATTATTTTTAATATGCAAGTGTCATTTATTGAATGCCCTAGTATTATGGGAGGGTATAGAGAAAAAAGATACCGAATGAGAATAAAAACTATGGATACTATGTGAATTATATGCAAACAAATTATGAGAATTAGGTGACATTAATTCCATTTTACAGACAAAAAACTGAAGTTTGCAAGCTTTAAGTAATTTACAAATATCACACAGCTAGGAAATAGTAGAGCTGGAATATAAATCCAGGTGTATATGAGTTAAAAGCCAGTTATTTTTTTTATTTTGTACTAGAGGCCCAATGCATGAATTCCTGCACAGGTGAGGTCCTTGGCCTGGGCAATCAGGGCCAATTGGGGCAGCGAGAGGTTGGCTGAGGGGAGGGGCTTCTGGAGATTCCAATAAGGGTCATCTGGGCCAGGCAGCCAGGGGGAAGGGACTGTGGGGGGTTGGCTGGCTGGGGGAGGGGCTGCTGAAGGTTGAATAGCTGGAGGGAAGGGTTGCAGGAGGTTGTCTGCCCTGATTTGGGTCATCAGGCTGGCCAGCTGGGGGGCAGGGGCCGTGGGAGGTGGCTGGGGGAAGGGGCTATGAGAGGTTGGCTGTGAGAGCACACTGACCACCAGGAGGAAGCTCCTGCATTGAGCATCTGCCCTCTGGTGGTCAGTGTGCATCATAGCGACGAGTTGAACAGTCATTTGGTTGTTCAGTTGTTTAGTTGCTTAGGCTTAATGTATATAGATTGCTTTTTGGTGTGCAGCATAGTGGTTAGATAGCAATATACTTTACATAGTGTTTCCCTTTATATTTTCAGTATCCCATTTGGAACCTAACATAGTTATAAAATTATTGGTATATTTCCTATGCTTTACTGTGTGACTATTTTGTACCTATCAATTTGTATTTATTGTCCCTTCACTTCTTTCACCCAGTGTCCTACTCCCTGCCACTCCCCCCCACTCCCCCTGCAACACAACCCTTTCCTCTAGGAATATCCATATCTCTCTATGTATCTATGAGTCTGTTTCTGTTTTATTTATTTGTTGATATTGTTCTTTCCATTCCACGTATAAGTGAAATCATATGGTATTTGCCTTTTTCTGACTGACTTATTTCCCTGAGCATAATACCCTCTACGTCCACTCATACTGTTACAAATGGTAAGATTTTATATATATAATATATTTTATTGATTTTTTACAGAGAGGAAGAGAGAGGGATAGAGAGTTAGAAACATTGATGAGAGAGAATCATCGATCAGCTGCCTCTTGCACACCCCCTACTGAGGATGTGCCTGCAATCAAGGTACATGCCCTTGACCAGAATCGAACCTGGGACCTTTCAGTCCGCAGGCTGATGCTCTATCCACTGAGCCAAACCGGTTTTGGCAGATTTCATTTTTTATGGCTAATATTCATTGTGTATATGTACCACCACTTTTTTTTTAATCCATGTCTCTATTTTTGGGCACCTGGGTTGCTTCAATAGCTTGGCTATTATAAATAATGCTGCAAAAAATATAGGGATGCATATATTCCTTCAAATTACTATTTTGGGTTTCTTTTGATAAATCACCAAAATTTCAGTGACTAGGGCATAAGTCAGGTCATGCCAGTATCATGCTGTTTTGATTACTATGGCCTTGTAGTATAGTTTGATAGTGGGTAGTGTGAATATTTTGAGGAGGATTTTTGCATATTTTTTTCATCAAGGATATTGGCCTATAATATTCTTTATTTCTTATCTGAGTTTGTAATTAAAATTACTCTGATCTTGTAAAATGAGCTTGAATTTCTTCTTTTCTCTTGAATATTTTAGAATAGTTTAAGAAAGGTAAGTGTTAATTCTTCTTTGAACGTTTGGTAAAATTCACCTGTGAAACCCTCCAGTCAGGACTTTAAAAAAATCTTTATTGTTGAAAGTATTACATATGTCTCTTTTTCCCCCCCATTGACCCCTTATGTCCCACTAGAGGCCTGGTGCATGAATCTGTGCACAGGTGGGGTCATTTGGCCTGGCCGGGGATCAGGGTTGATCGGGGCAGCAGGAGGTTGGTGGGCTGGGAAGAGGGGCTTCAGGAGGTTCCTTTCAGGGCCATTGGGGCTGGCCAGCTGCGGGGAGGGACTGCAGGAGGTTGGCCAGCTGTGGGGAGGGGCTGTGGGAAGTTGGCCGCCCTGATTGAGGCCATTGAGCCAGTTGGCCAGAGGGGCTGGGGCTATGGGAGTTGGCCAGGAGGAAGGGCTGCAGGAGGTGGCTAGAAGGAGTGGCCATGGGAGTTGGCCAGGAAAAGGGGCCACAAGATGTTGGCTATGGGAGTGCACTGACCACCAGGGGCCAGCTCCTGCATTTATCATCTGCTCTTGGTGGTCAGTGCATGTCATAGCAACCAGTCGACTGGTCATTCAGTTGTTTAGTCATTCAGTTGCTTAGGTTTATATATATATAGATATATATATAGATATAGATTCCTACATTCTGCCTCAGGCATTCACTGCCTATTGTTTGTGTCTATGGCTTATGCATATATGATCTAGAGCTTTTGATTGTAATCAGTCTGTTCAGATTTCCTGTTTCATGTTGATTTAGTCTTGGAGCATGCATGTTTTTAAGAATTTATCCATTTCTTCCATATTGTCCAATTTATTGGCATATCATTTTCATAGTATTTACTAATAATCCTTTCATTTTTGCACTGTCAGTTGTTATGTCTCTCACTTTTTAAAATTTTATGTATTTGGGTTTTCTCTCTTTTTTTCTCTGTGAGTCTGGTTAAAGGTTTATTAAGCTTATTTATCTTTCTAAAGAAACATTTCTTCATTTCATTAACATTTTCTTTATTTTTTTTTAGAGTCTATTGATTGTATTTCAGCTTTGATTCTACCTAGCAAAGGTATCTTTCAGAGTTGAAGGACAGATAATGAACTTCCCAAACAAAAAGAGTCAAAGTAATTCCTCACCACCACCAAACCAACATTACATTTTAAAGGGACTTCCTTATAAAGAAGGTGAAAGAAAAAGATTTAAATATGATAATAAAATAAAAATAACTACATATCTGTGAATATTTTTTTAAATCAATCTTTATTGTTCATATTATTACAAAGGTTCCTCATTTCTTCCCCCTTCCACCAGGTTCCCACCCCACCCTCCGCCCACTCCCCACCCCCCATTGTCCTCATCCATAGGTGCACAGTTTATGTTCAGTCTCTTCCTCCCTCCCTTTCCCTGAGAACAGTCAGCCCACTCCCCTCCCATATCGCAGACTTTACTACAATGAACAGCTATTATTGTTGATCAGGTTTTTCAATCTCCTTTTTTTGTTGTTGTTTTTTTTTTTTTTAATTAATAAACTTTTACACTTCTAAGAATAAATTTTGAAATCTAATAATTTTAAACCTTGTTTTTTTTCTGCCCTGGAAATTGAGAGCAAACTTGTTTACTTGTAAACTTGCCCTTAGGCTATCCAAAGGTGTAGCCATTCAAGTGTAAATGGACACATTGTTTAAACATAGCTGCTGGTTGGAGTTGGATTACCTGTTCTGGATGAGAAGGGCTTGTCATTCCCTTTCTCCATTAAAATTCAGGTGTTAGCTTTAAAACTTCTTTTTGGCAAGAGACCTTAAACTTTCAGAACTTTAAATTTTTCAGATAGTAAATCAATTAATTAGCATTTTCTCAAATCAATAATACCTCCACATGCCCAGGGATACACTTCACACAAAAGACATTTCCAAATAGATCAACCAGCCTCATCCAGGCCCCACACAAGGCACTCAAAGATCAACACCCCAGTGCTATACTAACTCTAAACATCCAGATCTAAGCCTTCCTCATTTGATTCAGCAGACCCTCAAGTTCCCGCAAAAGTTTCCAGCCATGTCTGAGAGGCAGCCTTGGGGCGGAGGCATGCGAGGAGCCAGCTGTTCGGGCCTGGCTGCTCTGGGCCTTGCCTCTGTTGCTCTGGTCTATTTCACAACCAGCTGCTGCGGGTCTGGCCACTGCCGCTCCCGACCTGGTTGCTCCAGGCGTGGCTGCTGCTGCTCCGGGCCTGGCCGCACCCGGCACAGCTACTTTGGGCCCAGCTGCTCCGGGCCCGGCCCCTCTGGGTCTGGCTGCTCTGGGCCTGGCCGCTCCAGACCTGGCTGCTCCAAGCATGGTTGCTGCTGCTCTGTGCCTGGCTGCTCCCAACCCAGCTGCTCTGGGCCTGGCTGCCTCGGGCCCGGCTGCTCCGGGCCTGGGAGCTCCCGGCCTGGATACTTCGGGCTTGGCTGCTGATTTTCTGGGTCTGGCTGCTCCCTACCCAGCTGCTCTGGGCCCAGCTTCTCCGGGCTCGGCCACTCCGGGCCCGGGTGTTCCTGGACTGGCCACCCTGGGCTTGGCTGCCTCCGCCTCAAGCCTGGCTGCCACTGCCCCAGGTCTGGCTGCTCCAGGCCTGGCTATTGCTGCTCTGGTTCTCACTGCTGCTGTTCTGGGGCCTGGCTGTTGCTGCTCCAGGCCCAGCTGCCACTGCCTTGTGCCTGGCCACTCTAGGCCTGGCCGCCGCCGTTCCAACATTCTGTCCTTTTTTTTTTTAAACACATTTATGTTGCAATGTTGACTGCTGAGTTGAGTTCTGACTTAGTCTTCGATTTTTCAAGATCTTCTTTGTATTTTTTCTTAAGTAATTTTACTATCTTTTGCTCTCACTTGATTTCTTCGCATTGAAAACTTCTTTGGTTTCTTCCTCCTTGTCCTGGGAGCTCAGCAGGTTGGCCTGTGGCACCCCTTTGTTCTCTGCGGGCTCCTGTGCTGCTTCAGCCTGTTGCAGGGGTCGGTGCCGCCCAGGAAGCAGCCCTCGGCCTCGGCTCTGTGGCCCGAGCTCAGCAGTTGAAGGCCCAGGGGCATCCCCCCCACTGGGGGCCCCGTCGCCTGGCTCCTTGCTGGCGCCCGGCTGGCCGGTGTCCGGCAGGGCTCCTGCTCCTCGTCCAGTTCCTCCAATCTGGAGCTTTTTTTCTCCTTCCCGCTAGGGGCGTCTAGAATCAGAGTCAACAGACTGTCCTCTGCGCGCAATGTGCGCGACTTCAGGGGCTCACTTTTCGTCGCTCCCCCAGGGCTCCACCTCACAGCCCCGTCTCCCTCTGCTTGAGCCTGGGTCCCCAGGGATTGGCTTAGCACTGGGGTTCAGAGCAGTCGGGAGTGGGGCTCAGCATCGCCGGAGATTTTGTTTCTTCCCTCCAGGGCAATCCAGCATCAGGGTCAACATTCTGTCCTCTGCGCGCAATGTGCGCGACTCCGGGGGCTCTGCTTTTCACTGCTCCCCTGGGATTCCGCCTCACAGCCCGTCTCCCCCTGCCTGTGCCTGGGTCCCTAGGGTCTGGCCTAGAACTGGGGTTCAGAGCAGTCAAAACTGGTGCCCAGCACGGCCTGAGCTCCTGTTTCCTTCCCTCCAGGGCAATCCCGCATCAGAGTCAACATTCCTTCCCTTGCAGGCAATGTGCGTGACTCTGGGGGCTCCTCTTTTCGCTGCTCCCCTGGGATTCTGCCTCATAGCCCTGTCTCCCCCTGCCCTAGCCTGGATTCCCAGGTTCTGGCCCATAACTGCGGCTCAGCTCTGCTGGTTCTGGGGTTCAGCCGAGGCCGGGGTTTTTATTTCCTTCCTGCTAGAGAATGCCAGGAAGGCACCCAGCCTGCCCTCCTCTCCGGCTGCGTCCTCTCTGCACGCCCATGCATGCATGCAGCATGTCTCCGTACCTTAGGATTTTTCAGCTTCTCTGATTTTCCTTCTGGTTTTCTCTTTCCTTCTTGTTGTAGAATTTTTAGTCAGTTGGCTACCTGTAGCTCTGGGCAATGTCCACTCTACATTTTAGTTGTATTCCATTGAAATTGTTGTGTGCTGCTGCGGTTAGGTGTCTACCTGAGCAGCCATCTTGGATCCTCCTTGAATATGTTTTTTTTAATTCAAATGTATTAAATGTACCCAATCAAAAGACATTAAGTGGCTGGTTGAGTAAGAAAACAAGGCCCATACATATTCTGTCTACAAGAGACAGGCATCAAATCAAAAGACAACTGGAGATTGAAAGTAAAGAGGTGAAAACATAAATTTTATGCACATGGAAATGGAAAAAAAGCTGAGGCAACAACACTAATATTAGACAAAAGTAGACTTTAAAACAAAGACTTTACAAAGGGAGAAAGAAATACCCAGCAATTGCAATTCTGAGTTTGTAGTAAACACATACACACACACACACACACACACACACACACACACACACATGCTCCAAACACTAATTTGAAAATACATATGCCTCCCTATGCAGCATTATTTACAATAGCCAAGATATAGAATCAATGTATGTTTCCATCAATAGATAAATAGATAAAGAAGATGTAGTGCATATATACAATAGTATATTACTCAGTTATAAAAAATATAACCTTAACATTTTGCCACAACATGGATGGGCCTTGAAGGTATTATGCTAAGTAAAATAAGTTAGAATCTTAAAAAGAAATACCATATGATTTTGCATATATGTGGAAGGCAAAAACAAAATAAATGAATAAGCAAAATTGAAACAAACACATAGATACAACAAAAACATGTTGATGTTCGCCAGATAGGAATGGGGTTAGGAGAATGGTTGAAAAGTTAAAGGGATTAAAAAAAAGTACAAATTGGTGGTTACAGAGTAGTTACTGGTATGTGAAGTACAGCATATTGTAATAACTATGTATGGTGTCAGATGGGTTCTAGAGTTATTAGGTGATCAATTTGTAAGTTATATAAATGTCTAACCACCACTATGCAGTACACTTGAAACTAATGTATGTCAACTGTAATTGAAAAATTTTAAAAAGTATCAGAAAATAATATAGTATTAATGCCTGGATAATAATCCTTCTATTAGCTATACCATTGTGTATTTTACTAGATATTTTAATTGTCTATAATTTTTCTGTTATAAACAATGCATTAATAAAAATATTTGGTTATAAGCCTAAGTCTCTGTTTTATAGGATATGCTTCTATAAATAAAATTACTCAAATGAATGATTTAAAGGTTTTAAATTTTTAGCACCATATACTTAACTTTCAGAAAGGTTTTTACATTCCCATCATTATATCTGTTTCCTTATCTCTTTGTCAGAATTAACTACTGTCATAGAACAACTATTTATATGTATAATAGACAATTATGTGTTTTTCTTCTGTATGTAAACTTTTGTTTTTTGCCTTTTGAATTTCTTATGATGTCAAATCAATCCATATTTTCCTGCATTTATTTTTCACTGTTTTTATGCATAGAATGTGGTTTCTATTTTCAGGTCAAATATATTTTCTTGTGGTATTTTTATGTATTGTTTCAAGTATCCTTAATGTTACTAAAAAGTCTATCCTCTCTCAGCTATTGCATATTGCATTTCCAAGGTAAGGAAAAAACAATGATTCCCATATGTGGGGTATGCGGCACATGAGACAAACACTATGTGGCAACCCATTGTACTACCATTATATTACCAGTCTCCTATGCAGAAATGCTGAAAAGTTACTGGAGGAATTAGGATAACTGATGTCAGTAGGTGTTAGTCTGGATTGGTGTTGTAGAATAAATCAGTCTTGAGCAGAGTTCTTATTTGGAGGAGAACATAATATGGTCAAATAGCATACTCCATTCCTGAAGACAAGGTTCAGAGTATAATAATCTGTATATCTCTCTGTAGTTATTTTACATATATTATGTATGTATTTATGTATGTGTGTATGACTTCTACTATTTGAAATCACATATCTTTACTTATTTTGTTCTTTCTTTAATGTCATTAAAAATCCTGCAAACATGAAAAAGAATCTTAAAATATCAGAGCTGGAAAATATCCTAGAGACCATTTAATGTTAGGTAGATATGAAATTAATTTTTGGAATGATGAAATGGTTTGTCTCAAATTACACAGCTAGAGTTGGCACTATACTAGATCTCTGATTCCTCATTTAGTGCTTTTTCCATTACAGCAAATTGTTGAAAGTTCTCTTTCATTAAATTGTAGATATTCATAATGAGTATGTACATTAAATTCAAATTTTGAAAGTGTTTTTCATATCCTATCACACGCATTTATAATTGAAGATACAAAGTATAGAGCATGTACAAATATAAAATATTTACTCTGTCTATAAGTAAACCATGTCAACATGCTTACAAGTTTTCTTTGTTCGCTAAGGAATGATGTCAAATTCTAATTAATATCATTATCACATCTATTTTACTCCTTTAAGTGATATAAAAATTGTGATCTATGATTAAACTACACTTTTTATTTTTCAGCTTGAGATTTTCAGCTGGTCTTTACTTTTTTTTTTCCAGTTATACTAACAGAAAAACAAAGCCTCAGCTTTGAGATACACTGTAGAATTTAAATTCACATTTACTTTGCATTTTTAACATGAATCAATCATTCATATATGTATCTTCTATGTCCTCTTGTTTGGGATATCAACTTTTCTAGACTTGTAAGTTTATTTCTTTTACCAGGTAGGGGAAGTTTTCTGTCATTATTTCTTCAAATAGGTTCTCAATTACTTGCTCTCTCTCTTCTCCTTCTGACACCCCCCACATTGCAAAAATTGGTACATTTGAAGTTGCCCCAGAGGCTGTTTACACTATCTTCATATTTTTAATTTATTTTTTTTATTTTTGATGGGATGTTTTTGCTTCCTCATGTTCCAAATCAATCGTTGATTTGATTCTCAGAATCCTCTATTGTTGAATCCCAATTATATCAGTTAATGTTTGCTTAATTTCTGACTGGTTCTTTTTCATGTATTTGAGATTCTCAATTCCATTGAAATTTTCATTAAGTCCCTTGAAGCTCTCATTAAGTTTCTTGAGCCTTAGCGGGTTTGGCTCAGTGGATAGAGCATTGGTCTGAGGACTGAAGGATTCCAGGTTTGATTCAGGCCAAAGGCAGCACAAACTCAGGCTGTGGGCTCGATCCCTAGTGTGGGGTTTGAAGGAGGTAGCTGATCAATGATTCTCTTTCATCATTGATGTTTTTATCTCTCTCTCCATCTCCCTGCCTCTCTGAAATTAAAAACAACAACAAAAACCAACATATCTACTCCAAAAACTGACATTAAGAAAAAGAAGATTTTTGAGTAACTTGATAACCAATGAAATCTTTATCCCATAGTTGGGCCTCTGCAAACAGTTCAGGTGGGGCTGCAAATTAGATGTGGTAGAGTTTCAGGCTATTTCCAGGGTGGAGCAAATATTGTGGGCCAAGCTGATGGAAACTCAGATATGGGTCCTAGTCAGCTCTGAAATGAGAGAGAGGTCCCAACATAGGAATAATGACCCCTGCAACCACTCCTATTTGGGAGAAAGTTGCCCCTGAGTTCCTGCCCTGATGTCAGATAGTCCAGTTCCTCCCAGTATGTCCCTGTATTCCCAAAAGTCACCTGTCATTGGAGCTTAGAGGAAGCGAGGTTGTGTAAGTTTGTATGTGGCCCTTTAAGAGGAACATCTGGGACTCCAGCAGCCTCTGTGTCACTCAGCCACAATCCCTGTGGTTTTTACAGTCCAAAGTTATGGGGATTTCTCTTTCAAGCACTGTGACCCTGGAATGGGGGTCTTGTGTGTGGCTGGGACCTCCTCTTCTCATGGGAGGCCTTGGAGATATTCCTCCTGATTAAAAAGTTGGTATAGGACCAGCCTGTTACCCACCTCTCCCCTTCCTACCAGTCTCAATGTGCTTTCTTCTTTACTTCTCTAGTTGTAGGAATTCTTTCAGCCAGATTTTAGGCAGTTCTGAATGTGATAGTTCTGTGTTCTAGTTGTAATTTTGATGTGGTTGTGGGAGGTGGCAAGTACAAGTGTTTACCTATACCGCCATCTTGGTTCTCCAGAAACAAATCTTTGAGAGGTGTTTTATTTTATCTAACTAGACAATGGCAGAGCAACTTGCTAGATGAGTTTGAATATTGTATTTCCATGGATTCACTTAGTAAATTCAGTGCCTTTCTAAGAATCTAGAAACCTGATGCCATTCCTGGGCAATAGAATGTGTTGAGTTGTTGAGAAAGCAACCCCTGTGAATTGCTTTAGACAGCACTGGCCTTAGTGTGATGTTGTGGGTTCTACCAATAAACTACCCCAATCAAACTCTGTTTACATGATTTCCCTTTTGTACAAGATCACAAAATTGTACAAAACAGGCAGAACATGAAATTATTATGCTCAGAGAGGTCAGACCTGTATGTTTGTGTGGCAATGTTTAATGAAAGCCTCCCACATTTTTAGCATGTTTAATGGCTTTGCTCTGCTTTGACTTTCAAATATGTAGCACTGTTAATTGCACAGAGGTTTTCAGTTGATTATTTTTCAACAATTTATGACCAAGTAAATTTAGCTCCTTTTTATTTCAGCTGGTTGGGGGCAACATTTGAATAAGCTCTTTTCTAAGAGTGGACACCCAACACCCCCAGAAAAGAAGCAAGCATTCAGGGCCAGCTGGTTGAAAAATAAATATTTCTTTCTCTAGATTTGTATTCATGACAGTCAATTTGGGACCCATATTATGTGAGAGAAAGAAGACTGATTTTACCTTGCTGAATTATCTGTGTCCCCTATTTATTGATCAAAAGGAAATTGGTGGTGGGGGCGGGCTGTGGCATTGCTACACATACTCAATCTACCTTCAGCCAGGGAAATGACTAAGTGTCAGCAAAAGCTGCAAAATACATTCTGACTATTTTTACCTACTTAAAGGAATTGCTTTGTGTTGCTAGAGAATAGGTGACCCCATCATCCTAGTCATATTTTATCCTTGAATATGAGGAGAAAATCCCCCTGCAGTAAATGTTGAGTTTTTCCTGTTTTATTCCTTACATAAAAAAGAAGCTTTATAAAATAATGATGCTATCCTCAGCTAATCATAAGGGTTTGAACTTAACATGTTAATCAATAATTAGCATTAGGAAAATCAGTTAATCTCTAAAGTAAAGTTGGAATCAGTTGTCCACCACAGAAATGAAATATGGCAAAGAAGGCCACAGGCTTGTCTAGCAGTTCCAGGTCTGCATCTCAAATAATGAGTTAAATAGTACAGTTTCAGTATTTATCTTTGACATCTTGACTAAGGGTCTTCAGAACCTGTACAGTCTACCTGTAGATTATTCTAAATCCTTATTAGTGTTTCTATTTCAATTATTTTGCACAAACCTGTGAGCAAGACTTTGAAGCATGTCCACATAAAAGCCCAGGAATCAGTTTTTGGAAATCACAATAGTTTTTATTACTTTGTTAATAAAATGAGGTAGAACATTTTTGAGCACCTGCTATGTTCCTGACACTGGGATAGACACTAGAGATGCAAATGGACTGACAGCCTAGGTTAATAAATACCCTTATATGCTAACTTACCTTCCATGCAAAAATATATCTCAATTTTTACCTGAATATACATTTCTCCAGAGAGGACATACAGGTGGCCTAATAGACATGGATAGATGCCCAACATCACTAATTGTCAGAGAAATGCAAATTAAAACCACAAAACAGTAATTTGAAGCAATATATTCATCCCTGTGTTTACTGAAGCGTTATTTACAATGGCCAAGTTAGGGCAACAACTCAGATATATATAATGGAATATTACTCAGCCATAAAAAACAAAATCTTACCATTTGCAACAGCATTGATATCCTTACGGGGTATTATGCTAAGTGAAATAATTCAGTCACAGAAAGATAAATACCATATGATTTCAATTATATGTGAAATGGAAAGAAGAATGTGAACAAACAAAACAGAAACAGACTCATAGATACAGCTAACATACTGATGCTTGCGAGTGGAGGGGGATTTGGTGACTGAGTGAAAAATTTAAAGGCATTGACTTTAATTGGTAGTTAAGAAATAGTCGTGAGGATGTAAAGTACATCATAGGAAATATTTGGGATGGGTGGGTGAGAAGAGATTAACCAAAGAATTTATATGCATATATGCATAACCACGGACACAGACAAAAGGGTGGTGAGGGCCTGGGGTGCGGGGTTGGGGCAGGCTACAAGGGGCCAATGAGGAGAAAATGGAACATATGTGATACTTTCAACAGTACAGATAAAATTAAAAAAAATTCTAATATATAAAAAGCCAGGTGCCATCACGACTGAAACAACCAGATGGATGACCGAACAGCAGGCTAGGGAGCTGAGGGAACTGGAGCTGGGGTCTCCCGGTTGCCCATGGCACAGTGTCTGGAAGAGGGAGCTCTGGGCCCAAAGGACCAAAGGACTGGTCGGGCTCTCACAGCATGGCAGAGCAGGGCTTCGGAGGTTGGGGAGCCTCGTGGGGTGGGGGCCTGTGAGCATGGAGCTTCACGGGGTGGCTGAGGTGGAGGAGCATTACAGTGGTGGCATCTGAGGCCAAGGAGCCTTGTGGGGTTGGGGCTGTTAGCGTGGAGGTGGGTGGGGCTGAGGAGCATTGTGGGGCAGGGGTGACAGATGCTGGGTGGAGGAGCCAGGTGGGGACTATAAGTATGGAGCTTTGAGGAGCTATGAGGTGGAGGACTATTGTCGCAGCGGGTGAGGCTGAGGAGCCTCGCAGGACAGGGACTGTTAGCATGGAGCTTCACGGGGCAGGGGGCATGGAGGTGGAGGAGCAATGCTGGGCGACAGACATGGCCCTGATTGCAGCTAAGCCTAGGGACCTTAACCATGCACAATTTAATCATGTGCTGGGCCTCTAGTATTGTAATAGCTATGTATGATGCCATTTGGGTACGGGAAATAGCAGAGAACACTTCGTAAAGTTTATGATTGTCTAACCACTATGCAATACAACGGAAGGTAATGCAAAATAACACTAAATCTAAATTGTAATTGACAGAATAAAAATAAAAAATAAATAAGTATTAGGTTATATTAGGATTTGTTTTGTTTTTCTTTGCTTTGAAAGAAAATCTTCTTACTTCTCTATTGTCTATGAGAAGTATGGAGATAAATAATGAGCACACAGACAAATGGTGAATTGTTGTCTCCTCTCCCTTTAAGAAAGTTAAATACTTAATGTGCAAGATCATTGAGACTATCAAAAATTCTATTTATCTTAAAATATTATAAGTAAGACTGTCATTCAGGTTGATGAGAAACTAGTCATGTTTGATGAGAAATTCAGTGCTAGTTATGCTTTTACCCTTGCTATATTGAAAAAAAATTCATCATTATTTCTATTTCCAAATCAGGTGGCTTGAACAATTTACCTACTTTTCATCACCACACATTTAAATGTACCCTTTAAACCCTCGAGAGGCATATGAGTTATGTGTTTTCTATATGTAAGAGTTGCTAGAACTTTGAAAACAATTCCTTTTCCCGTTTCTGTCAAAAAAGGACTTTCCTTTAACAAGACATACCCATGAAATCTAGGTATAATAACGGGGACTGTTATTAAGCTCATTCTAAAAGGACATATAAAATATTTGCTATTATTTTATATAGAAGCAGTGACTTTTGGCTGAATTAAAAATAATTATCAATGTATTGTACTAGTAGCCATCTTCCCACTCCTTATAAACTGTATCACCTGTATTCCCCCCAGCCACAGTCAAGTACTAGAGAATAATAATTGTCTTAAATGAAGTTGATGGTTTTATGTGAATGAATACCATTTAGAAAGCAATCTCCCTAAAATTCAACATGTCCTCAGAGCTGATGTATGACCTTGCTGTCTTACGGTATTAATGAGCTCCCTAAAGGTAACATTGATAACAAAAATTATGGGTTTTTCTTTCTTCAAATTTTGTTATAAGGTTCCACAATTATTCATACACACTACTCAATGTAATATTCTTTGGTTCATTCTAGATAATTCTCTTTTTTTTTTTCATAGCTGGCTGTAGGTAAATATCAACATTGTCTATATTCAGAAACTGGCTTATTTGAAGATAGGCATATCTATCTGCAAATGAAGCCAAGGATCTTATTGTAACATGTTGAAAAATCAGGGATTATTTAAAGGTTTCAGCACAGTTGGTTCTAACTTCAGATAAGCAGGCCAAATAAGTCCTTATTCAAATAAAAAATATCATCCGCTATTCTCAGCATCTTTAATTAACTTGGAAAATTTTTCAGATCTTAATTATCTCAGGTACCATTGAATGTGTTTCATTGCATTGTTCACAATTTCTGATAATCTCAACTTTGAATCATTAGTAGCCCACTTTAACAAATGTTGACATTCAAATTTTTATTTGATTAATAATTTTCTGTATTTCAGCAGACTCCTGAAAATAAGCTAGTTTCCACAAAGGGGCTGTGGGTAGTGACTATAGACTTGAAATTCACCTTTGCAATTTTAGCTTTAATATATTTATCCCTGTCCCTCACATTTATCTATTTTTTATGAAAACATTTATTTTATATTCTCTTAGCAAAGGTAACTTATATAATACAGTGTTCTAAACATAGTCACCACATTTTTACATTAGGCCCTTAGAAATTATTTCTCTTAAAGTGAAAATTTTGAACCCTTATACTAAACTCTTTATACCCCCCACAGCCCCTTGCAACCAATATCTTAAAGGGAAATATAGCTGAAACCGGTTTGGCTCAGTGGATAGGGCATCAGCCTGCAGACTGAAAGGTCCCAGGTTCGATTCCAGTCAAGGGCATGTACTTTGGTTGTGGGCACATCCCCAGTTGGGGGTATGCAGGAGGTAGCTGATCGATGATTCTCTCTCACTGATGTTTCTAACTCTATATCCCTCTCTCTTCCTCTCTGTAAAAAAAGAAAAAATAATAAAATACTAAAAAAAAGATAGAAACATAGAAAAAAATAAAATAAAGGATGATATATTGGGTAATATGTGAGTTAATATAAATGAATAGTGACTAGAGAGATGTGAGATTGTACCTCATTGTTGTTTTGATTTGTATCTCTCAGATGGTTAGTGACTTAGAGGATGTTTTCATATGTCTCCTGGCCTTCTGTATATCCTCTTTCAAAAGTGTCTATTTAGGCCCATTTTTTTTTTATTGAATTGTTTATCTTTCTTTTGTTAAGTTGTTTGAGTTCTCTATAAATTTTGGAGATTAAACCCTTATCGCATCTTGGGAATAAGCATTTCCTTACCAGTCTTCTATATCTTGGGAGGGTTCAACACTGCAGTTGTTTCCCATGTCATGTCCTCTACCAGCATCTTGGAGGTTTTAAAAGCCCCAACTTTTAAATATCAGGGAAAGGATAAGAAACTAAAACTCAGATATGAGCTCTTCCATTCACATTTTATAGATGAAATATTTAGTGTTTTAAATTAAACATGCCCAAAAATCTTATTTCAGAGAGGCTTTTGTAACCATCTGGCTTATAGTGCTCTAACCTTGGAACAGAATCTGCATATGAATCAAGGTCGGCCTGTTGGAGTTTCTCTAACAAAAGACTAAATTAAAAATCTCAACCTTAGGAAAACAGCAGGATCTAGGGTACAGGGTGGGAATAAGGAACACAATGGGAATGATATTTAGGAGACTAGTGCAAAATCTGTATGCTATTTGGAGTTAAATTATTGCTCCTTTTTTCCTGCTTGTTTTTTTTTAATAAAAATCAGGCCTTTGGAAATTAAAGAAAAAATCATTTTTAGAAGCTGCTGAATAAAGTGAATAAAAACTTAGCCCATGTTTATAGACATATAGTGTTCATTTTAAAGAAATTCATGGCACCACTCCACAGTTGGTCCTATTATATTTTTAGTGTAGCACTCTTTTCTAGGTATCACATTTTATGTGTTGTATTGATCAACATGGATGCATTCTGATGAAGGTGACCAGGATGAAGGTAGGTTTGGAAATCAAACATAAGAGGAACTGTTGGGCATAACAGTTGTTATTGTAATTGTAGTTCTTCTGTCTTCTGTCAGTTAAGCCTTGTCCTTTGCCCTCTGTTACTTCAGGATTCTATTATCTCCAAGGATATTAATTACTCTGGCTCTGTAAATGCCTTTCCTATTTTCAGTATTGGTCTGAAGAGCAGAGTCAACACTGAAATTCTTAGTGATGCTAGTGCCCCTTTCACAAGTACATTTATTGATTAATGATGTGTCCTGTGGGGAAAAGGAAGATGGCCGTTAATGGGAAGAAAGGCTGCAAGATAGTGCATGAGTGAGAGAATGGGACTGTTGGGGATTGCTGAACTGGGTTCCTCTGACCGGGCAGCCTCCACTGCTGCTAAAATCTCTCCTGGAGCAACAGGCTTTGACGAGGAGACCACACCATCTTGAAGGAAAGAGTGGCTGGTATCCAAAACTTATACATTCCAGGGATCTACAACAACACCACCCAGGGAACAGCTGTGAACCCAGGAACACCAGATCTCAAGCAGCACACATACACGGACTCAGAGAGGCTCTGCACCTTCTCACAGAAAGGTCAGATTTTACCTAGGAAAAGGTGAGGTCTACAGTCCAGGCAGGAGAGAAAAATATGCACAGTGGGAGCTAGAGGTCCCTGGGAAGTCTGTGCCCCACAAAATCCTTTGGGGCTAGCTTGATCCATGAATGTGGAAGGGGATCTGCAGGGCTGCTAGCAGAAAGGAACTCTAAAAATCAGCCTATAGCTGTACGGGGTACAAAAAGCCACCCTGAAATTTTACCAAGAATGCACTGAGTTGTGCACAGTGCCAGAGGGTAAAAGTCATGAATGTGCACACTTACTCTGGCTTTTTTTCCCTCTTTAAATCCTTGTTTTTGATTACTAAGCCCAGTACATAGGATCACCCAATTGGGGACACTATCACAGACTGCAGGGGAAAGTTGTTTTGTGGAACCTGGGGATCAGAGAAGGGAGTAATGATCAGAGAACAAGCTCTGAGGAAGTCCATACTCCCTAACCAGTATTAAGTGCATTAGGGAAAACAAATTCTAAATAATGGCTAGAGAGGAGTTATAGCCCTGGAGGTCAATCTAGAAACACTGCCACTTAGGGGTGGAATAAAAAATTTACTCTTGTGTAAACACAAATAAAGTAGTCTAAGAAACAAATAAATACTGCCTGATGGAAAATCAAAACTGTGGTTTACAACACAGAGGAGCAGTGGAACACAGGGAACTTCAATATTCTCCTGACTACCTATACTATAGTGTTTCCCAAACTTTTGACATTTGTGTACCCCTTCTATAATTTTTATAAGGCTGAGTATCCCTCGTACTCATGAGAACATAAAATTAGGCGCAGCTAAGCATGGTGCAGTGCATATCCCAACCAAACTCCGGTACAATGCATACCCCCACCAAACTCTTCTCCTACCCCTGGGGGTACATGTATCACACTTTGGGAAACACTGCAAGTGGAAACAGGGGTACCAACAGAATATAGAGGAAGTGAATGACCTTCACTTTGGCACATTTTTATTCTTTCATCTCTTACTTAAGAAATTAATTTTTAAATACTTTTTTCTCACTTGATTTTACCTTTTTAATTAAATATATATATATATATATATATATATATATATATATATATATATATATATTATTGATTTTTTTTACAGAGAGGAAGGGGGAGAGATAGTTAGAACATCGATGAGAAAGAAACATCAATCAGCTGCCTCCTGCACACCCCTTACTGAGGATGTGCCCACAATAAAAGTACATGTCCTTGACCGGAATCGAACCTGGGACCTTTCAGTCTGCATGCTGATGCTCTATCCACTGAGCCAAACCGGTTTCAGCTATATTTTTTTATTTTTAATAAGTACTATAACTATTCCTACTTTACCTTTGTTTAAAAAGTGTCATTTTATATTTTCTTTATTTTATTTTGAGATTAGTGTGCTACATTTTATTTTAATTTTTCCTTTAGCATCATTTTACTGTATCTCAACTTTAACTTTATGCCAGCACTCTCTTCCTCACTTTCTCACTTTTCCCCTTTTGTTGTCCTGTTTCTCTTACTGTATTCCTGCTTTAGATTTTCCCTATTCCTTCTTTTTTTCAACCTGTTAAAAATTCACCCTATTTATATGTCTAATTCCTAATTCTCTGCTCTAAGTCCACACATATTTATCTCTGCTTTTTCTTCACAATCCAAATTTTTTTCTCTGCCTTTAAAAAAAATATATTTTATTGATTTTTTTACAGAGAGGAAGGGAGACAGAGAGTTAGAAACATTGATGAGAGAGAAACATTGATCAGCTGACTCTTGCACACTCCACACTGGGTATGTGCCTGCAACCAAGGTACATGCCCTTGACCGGAATCGAACCTGGGTCCCTTGAGTCCACAGGCCGATGCTCTATCCACTGAGCCAAACTGGTTAGAACTCTCTGGCCTTTTTTGTTTGTCTGTTTTGTTGTTGTTGTTGTTTTTGTTTGTTTGTTTGCTTTTGTTCTAGGTATTTTTGTATTATTTTGTTTTGTTTTGTCTTGCTTCCTCTCTGTCCTATTGTTGTTTTTTGCTTTATAGTTGATAGTTGATTAGATTGATTATTGTTGTGCATTTGGTGAGATTGTTACTCCTTTTTTTTTTTTTTTGGCTTCTGTCTTCCTCTCCTTACTTGTTATTAGTTGTTGTTTGTAGTTTGCATTCATCTCTGGGTATTTGTTTTTTTTGCATTTTTTGGGATTAGTTATTCTATTGGAGTTTTCTCCTCATATAAATACAATAGTTCTACCACAAAGAACTAAAACATAAACTCCTCAGACTATTCAAAAAAGTTCAAAAGGAAAGCACACTTCCAAGCTCTTTCAATAAAGCTAGCATTACCTTAATCTCAAAATTAGATGAAGACACCCTCAAAAAAGAAAACTACAGGCCAACATCCTTGATGAGCACAGACGCTAAAATCCTCAACAAAATTCTAGCTAACCGGATTCAGCTATACATTAGAAAGATCTTACACAATGATCAAGTGGGATTTATTCCAGGGTTGCAAGGTTGGTACAATATTCAGAAATCAATAAATGTGATATATCACATAAGGAAACAGAGACAAAAATCACATAATCATATCAATTGATGTAGAAAAAGCATTTGACAGAATCCAACACCCTTTCTTGATAACAACTCTCAACAAGGTGGGAAAAGAAGGATCATACCTCTACATAATAAAAGCCCTATATGACAAACCTACAGCCAACATCATTTCTCCTAAGAACAGGAACAAGACAAGGATGCCCACTTTAACCACTCCAGTTTGACATAGTATTGGAAGTACAAGCAATAGTGATTAGATAAGAAGAAGAAATAAAAGGCATCCAAATTGGAAATGAAGTAAACCTGTCCTTATTCACAGATGACATGATACTATACATAGAAAACCCCAAAGATTCCATAAAAAAAAGTACTGCAGCTAATAAATGAATTTGGCAATGCAGGAGAATATAAAATTAACACTCAGAGATCTATGCCCTTTTTATACACCGATAATGAACTCACAGAAAGAGAAATTAAAAATAATCCCATTTACCATTGCACCAAAAAAATTAAGATACTTAGGAATAAACTTAATGAAGGGTGTAAAAGACCTGTACTCAGAAAACTGCAGGACATTGAAAAAAGAGATAGAGAAAGATATAAACAAATGGAAGAACATACCATGTTCATGGATTGGTAGAATTAACATTATTAAAATATTCATATTACCTAAAGCAATCTATAGATTCAATGAAATACCTATTAAAATACCAATGACATATTTCAAATATTTAGAACAAATTCACCAAAAATTCACCTGAATCAAAAGAAAATCCCGAATAACCACAGCTATCCTGAGAAAGGAGACATACTAGGAAGGATAACCATAACAGACATCAAACCATATCACCAATCCATGGTTCTCAAAACTGCCTGGTACTAGCACAAGAACAGACATATAGACCAATGGAACAGAATAGAGGACTCAGAAATGGATCCATGCCATTATACTCAATTAATATTTGACAAAGGAGGCAAGAGCATTCAATGGAGACAAAATAGCCTCTTTAATAAATGGTGCTGGGAAATTTGTTCAGATACATGCAAAATAATGAAACTAGATCACCAACTTACACCATGCAAAAAAACAAAAACAAAACTCAAAAGGCTAAAGGACTTGAACATAAGACAGGAAACCATAAAAAGCCTACAAGACTACATAGGCAGCAAAAATTGCAGACATATATGGAGTGAACAGATTATTATGATCTCTGAACGCATAATAACCTGACCACTCAGTATATATATATATATATATATATAACCAGACTGGTGCATGAATTCATGCATGGATGGGGTCTGGCCAGTCTGGCCAAGGGGGAAGGGACATGGGTGGCTGGCTGGTATGCCTACTGGTCGAACTCCTGGTTGTGTGGACAATTTTTATATTAGGCTTTTATTATATAAGATATACACTGAATGACCAGATTATTATGAACTCAAAGGTCATAATAATCTGGACACTCAGTGTATGTCATAGCAATATCTTTATAGACACATATCCTAAGGAAAGAGAGACTAAGGAGAAAAAAAAAAAACAAATGGGACTTCATCAAAATGAAAAGCTTCTGCACAGCAACAGAAACCATCAACAAAATAACAAGAAAGCACACTGCATGGGATAACATATTTGCCAATGTTATCTCTGATAAGGTTTTAATCTCCAAAATTTACAGGGAACTCATACATCTTAACAAAAGAAAGATAAAAAGCTCAATAAAAAAATAGGCAAAGGACTGAAATGGACACTTTTTGAAAGAGGACATTCAGAAAGCCAAGAGACACAAGAAAACATGCTCAAAGTCACTAATCATATGAGAGATGTAGATCAAAACAACAATGAGGTACAATCTCACACCTGTCAAAATGGCTATCATCGACAAATCAACAAATGGTAAGTGTTGGAGAGCATGCGAAGAAAAAGGAACCTTCCTTCACTGCTGATGGGAAGGCAGACTGGTTCAGCCATTGTGGAAAACAGTATGGTGTTTCCTCAAAAACTTAAAAATTGAACTGCCATTTGACCCAGTAATACCACTTCTAGAAACATACCCCAATAAAACAGAAACACCAATCAGAAAGAATATATGCATCCCTATGTACATATCATCACAATTTACAATAGCTAAGATTTGGAAACAGCCTTAATGCCAATCAGCAGATGAGTGGATTAGAAATCTGTAGTAAATCTACTCAATGGAATACTGTGCTGCTATAAAAAAAGAAAGAATTCTTACCATTTGCAGCAGCATGAGTGGAACTGGAGAGTATTATGCTAAGTGAAATAAGCCAGGTAGTGAAAGAAAAATACCACATCATCTCACTCATTTATGGATAATAAAGAACATTATAACATGATGAACAAAATATAGATACAGAGCCAGAAAAGCATAGAAGAGACTGTCAAATTACAGCGGGAGGGCTGGGAAGTGTGGAGGGGGTGTAAGATATCAACCAAAGGACTTGCATGCAAGCATATAAGCATAACCAATGAACTCAAGACACTGGGGACTGGGGTGAGGGCATGTGCCTGGGAGTAGGAGAGGCTAGGGATGGTCAATGGGGAAAAGAGGGAAAAATATGTACTACTTTAAACAAAAAAATATATTTTGTTGTAATAAAAATAAATAATGTGTCCTATGGGCCCTTGGTTGGGTCTCTTGGCCTCTCATAATACAGTCAATCCAGTCTTTCCACTGCTCATTGACTATGGATCCCTACCTCTGTTGTATGCTAGGGCACCTCAGGTCATTTTACTTCATTCAGCATAGGCCATTGCTTTCTCCAGCTTCTAAAAACCACACTGTTAGTTTACCCCACTCTCTAAAGTCCTTGCACTAGTGTTAAATACCATGTCCCCATAAAGTGCCACTAAGTCAGTAAATTCTTCCTTTTCCAGTCTTATATTTTGGTAGCCTTAACTGAGTACCTTCAAAGTCCAATACTAGGAGTACTTGTCAGACTCCTGCTGGTAGAAGCTTTCTGATTTTTTCCCAGCTCCTTCGGGGTATAATGTTTTCCCCCTGATCAGGCTCGGCATGTTCCCAGACAGGTTACCTTGGGATTTATCCCTTGTTAAATACTTTATAGATAGGAGAGGGGATTGTAACATCTCTTAAGGGATGTGATGATGGAAGGATAAATGCTGTAAACTTGCCAGGGTTGCCTCAACAATATTTTCTAGCACAGCTGAAGTGCCTGATCTTAGATGAAAGGGTGGACCATTTCTACAAGTTCTGATGATTTGGGTTTCTACAGAGTGAACATGTTCAGCAGAATACATCCAGATATTCCCCTGCATTTTAAGGTCCCAGGTTTTCCTACTCAGGGCTGTAACTAAGCATAATAGACCCACCTTGTCTAGCCATTAAATGTCTCCAAAGCACTGTGACGCTGACTGTAAGAGCAGGCATCTGCTCCTCAGCAGTGTTTGCTTATCCACTGTAGGAGATAAAAACCTGTATTAATCTGCCAACAATGTTAGATGGTTTTAACCTTTAGCCTTACACTGTTTGTTAACAGCCCTCAGTTCCGCATTAACCCTCTTCAGGTCATCCATAGAATTTAAAAATGACCATTCTATTCCATTGATTTTATTTTATATTTTTATTTTTTTTAATTTAAAAATCTTTGTTGTTCAGATGATTACAATTGTTCCTCTTTTTTCCCTCCATAGCTAACCTCCACCAGGTTCCCTCTCCCTCTGCCCTTACCTCTCCCCCTCACTGTCCTCATCCATAGGTGTATGCTTTTTGTCCAGTCTCTTCCCACACCCCCCACACTCATTTCCCCCTGAGAATTGTCAGTCCACTCCCTTTCTATGCCCCTGATTCTATTATTTTCACCAGTTTATTCTGTTCATCAGATTTTTAATTCACTTGATTTTTAGATTCACTTGTTGATAGATATATATTTGTTGTTCATAATTTTTAACTTTACCTTTTTCTTCTTCTTCCTCTTCTTAAAGAATACCTTTCAGCATTTCATATAATACTGATTTGGTGGTGATGCACTCCTTTAGCTTTTGCTTATTTGTGAAGCTCTTTATCTGACCTTCAATTATGAATGACAGCTTTGCTGGGTAGAGTAATCTTGGTTGTAGGTTCTTACTATTCATCACTTTGAATAGTTCTTGCCACTCCCTCCAGGCCTTAATAGTTTCTGTTGAGAAATCAGCTAACAATCCTATGGGTGCTCCCTTGTAGGCAATTAACTGTTTTTCTCTTGCTGCTTTTAATATTCTCTCTTTGTCTTTTGCTCTTGGCATTTTAATTATCATGTGTCTTGTTGTGCTGTGGTCCTCTTTTGATTCCTTTTGTTTGGGGTTCTGTGCATTTCCTGGACTCGTAAGTCTATTTCTTTTACAAAGTGGGGAAGTTTTCAGTCTTATTTCTTCAAATAGTTTTCAGTATCTTGTTCTCGCTCTTCTTCTGGCACCCCCATTATTCTTTTTTTTTTTTAATACATAATATATTTTATTGATTTTTTACAGAGAAGAAAGGAGAGGGATAGAGAGTCAAAAACAATGATGAAAGAGAGACATCATTCAGTTGCCTCCTGCACACCTCCCACTGGGGATTTGCCTACAACCAAGGTACATGCCCTTGACTGGAATAGAACCTGGGACCTTTAAATCTGCAGGCCAATGCTCTATCCACTGAGCCAAACCAGTCTCGGCTACCCCCTTTATTCTGATGTTGGTATGCTTGAAGTTGTCCCAGAGGCTTCTTACACTATCTTCAAATTTTTGGATTATTTTTTCTTTTTACGTTTCCAGTTGATTGTTTTTTTGTTTGTTTGTTTGTTTGTTTTTGTTTTTTGCTTCTTTGTATTTCAAATATTTGACTTGATTCTTGTGTTCCTCTAGTCTGCTGTTGGGTCTCTGTATAATACATATTGAATATATATATATATATATATATATATATATATATATATATATATAGATAGATATATTATTTTTTTTTTAATTTCAGTCAGTGTATGTTTAATTTCTAGTTGGTCCTTTTCCATATCCTCAAAGGTCTTGCTAAATTTATTGGCCTTTTCTAGGAAATTCTTGAAAAACCTTATAACCATGGTTTTGAACTCTATATCCAGTCATTTGTTTTGCTCCATTTCTTTAGTTTCTGAACTGTTTCTTTGTCTCTGCATTTTGGCTGCTTCCCTGAGTTGATAGATTGGCTTTGTGTGCTATAGGGCCCAGTGGCTCATCCTCCTTAGTAACCTGAGGTGGACACTCTTGGTGCACCTTTTTGTGTACTGTGTGTACAGCCTTGTTTTAGTTAAGTCTTGATTGTTGTTGGTATCACTGGGAGGAATTGACCTCAAGGCCAATTGGCTGTATCAGCTGTGTCTATGCCAGGAGAACTTCTGTGCTGGTGATAGCCTTATGAGACAAGACTTGAAAAAATTGCAAAAGCCTCTGTGCTCAGCTTGGATGGGGTGGAGTCTCAGGGCTGAGCAAACAGTCTTGGCTTCCCATTAGCCCTGCCCTATGAGGACCTTGGGTCTCAGTGTCCCTCAGTAATCACTGCAAGAACCTCTAAGAGTAAGTGACCCTCAAATTTCACCCACTGCCAGGCAGTCCAGTTTCTGCCCCAATGAATCTGTTTTCCCAGATTCTCACCTGGAATTCAAGTTCAACATAGTGGAGAGCTTCCGTTTCCCACCACTAGAGAAAGTGGGCCTTTGAACTTGATGTTAATCACACACCTGTGAAACAGAAAGGAAAAGAAAGAGGACAAGACAGAAAGACTGAAACACATATAGGGAATCCTTATACTAGAGTTATCAGATGAAGGAATACTGCATCTCTCAGTAATGCTTCCATTTCCCACCTACCTGCAGCGCACTCAGCAGTCCTCTTTTTGCACACTCCTGTGCCCCTCCAAACCTCTGCCTTTCACGGCTCCCCTGAGTTTCTGCCTGACAGTGCAGATTCCCCACATACAAGACTGGGTCCCCAGGATATCACCCGGAACTGGCCTTCAGCACAGTTGGGAGCTGTTGTCTCCTCACTAGAGAAAGCCAGCCAAGCCTCAGCCACCCGCACACTTGTCTCCATACTGCAGCCTTTTGCAGCTATTCTGATTCTCCATGTGCTTTCCTCACTCCTTCTAGTTGTAGAATTTCCACTTAGTCAGCTTTCCTATGGTTCTGGATGATTTACATTTTGTCTTTTAGTTGTAGTTTTGAAATTGTTGTGTGAGGCGGCAGTTTAGGTGTTTACCTATGCTGCCATCTTGGTTTCTTGCCCTATTTCATTGATTTTATAGGTATATTCTTCTCAGATCTTCCTAAATGATTGCTCCTAAAAAAAGCATTCCCTTCCACTGGACCATATTCCCAGGTTAAAATTTATCAATTGTGCTGGTACTCTGTGCCAAGAATTATTTGTATCCCACATAAAACTCAAGATAGAATTTTTCCCCCTGCTAGATGGTTAATGAGCCAGTCTCCAAACCTCATATTATGCCTATTTTATGGGACTTCTCCTGAAATCATTTGGAAAGACATCAAGATAGAATTAGATGTGTAACAAGATTATTTGGGGAAATACCTTTGAAAGGCCAGGAGTCAGGGGAAAGGAGCTAACAAAGACTGAGAGGGCCTTTTAACTTGATGTTGATCACACACCTATGAAATAGGAAGGAAAAGAAAGAGGACAAGATAGGAAGACTGAAACATAGTAGAAGAGTTTTGGCCAGACCTATAGGGAATCCTTGAACTAGAGTTATCAGATGAAGGAATCCTGCATGTCTCAGTAATGCATCACTATTTGTACATCTGCCATTGGGAGGAGTGACACTTCATGTAAATATGGTAATGGATCCAGAGGGGCAGCAGCTGAGGTCATCAGTCAGTTGGCTCTGTAAAGCAGAAGATTTGTAGCAGAAATAAAAGCCTACACATTTGGAGTAGCATAAGCTGTGCAAGTTTTCAAATTCTTTCTGATATTATTGCTTCATAAAGCAATTTCTGTTTGGTGGAGGGTTTTGTTTGCTTGCTTTAACCAACTGTCCTTAAACTTTAGAGTTTCCTACCTAATTTAATTTAGATTGACATTTGTCTTTTTTTTCATGCTAGGGTGTAAATAGGGAATTACCTAGTTTGAAAGTTTTATTTTGTATTTTTATCAATATAAGATTTAGACAATTAAATGTTTGGAGGACTTAAACAGTTTCTGCCCTTAACCTGGCCATTCTCCTTCTAAAAGCGATAGATACCTTTGAAACTAAGGAAAGAGTAGTGAAAAGGTAAAGATTAACAAATTTATACCCTGTCTGCAACTCAGAAAAAGAACAAAGTTCATGCTGAATTGCTGGTGTGTCAGTTTTGTTATTTTCATGTAACGTTGGTATCCACCTATATTTTTTGGATGAATAGCTAAATGCTGATGATGAAACTCTGATAGTGTTTTACTCAATGGAAGGCAAGAAATATTAGCATATGGTTCCCATGGGAACCTCACCTCTGTCCCTTTGTACTATCTGATGATTAGAAAATAGCAGGTAAAGCAGTAATAATGGCTACTTTTGTTAGATAATACTGAAAACTATAGGCACAATGGATGACATAAATATATTAGGATCCATATTTGAAACTTGCTTTCATTTTTAAAATATATATTTATTTATTTATTTCAAAGAGGAAGGGAGAGGGAGGGAGGGAGAGAGAAAAACATCAATGATGAGAAAGAATCATTGATTGGTTTTCTTCTGCCTACTGGAGATCAATCCTGAACCCCAGGCATGTGCCCTTGACTGGAATTGAATCCCGGATCTTGGAATTTTTAGGCTGACTAGGGCTGGAACTTGTTTTTTATTCTGATTCATTTATTACCTGAACAGGGCTCTGAGGATGTATATACATTGCAGATTAATTTATAGATTTGGGGCTTTGATGACATGCTGTTAGGATACAATAAAGCACATGCTGGGTTAAGTGATTGCTCAAATAATTCTCAGTGATTACACCAGTATCTCCCCAACCCTAGGTACCACATACCTTTTAGTGGCTTTTCATGAACTTCAATAAATAGAACATAAACCAGATGAGATAGGTTGAATTATTTAAGAGCAGATGTTCTAGTTAAGTTATCTGTCTTTCCAAAATTGGATCCTAATTTTTGATTCTGGGTAGTCAATCTCAATTTTTATTTGGAAGGTTAATATCCGCTGTATAAATTTATAATCTCAGGTATTGTGAATAAACTCAACTTGTGACCATGTCTAAATGTGAAGTATTCAACACAATTACCAAATTCTGTTATCTGAGGCATAGTGAAGTAAAGTTACTTGCAGTTAAACAATATCAGCCTTTTTAATATAAATCATAAATTTTCCACATTAGTTATTTTTCTTGCTTCAACAACAATGGTATAGTTTTGAAGGACACTGTGAAATAAATGTTACTTGAAAGAGTTAGATATGCCTTCACACTGGATGCATATTCTTCTGAGAACTGGTATCTGAAAACTTACCCACCTTGAAGGCATATGAAAGTATCATGTACAATCTCCTCATTATTTAAAGTTGAGGTGGAAAAAGGCTTGGATCTTTATGTCTTTGAATCATTAGTTCTTGGAGAAGAGATCTGGCAGCCCTGGAAAAATTTAAAGGCACTTCCATTATATAGATATTATTTAATGTATTTTTCTTATCATATGCTAAATGAGTATGTTAAGAGTTACCTGGTGCCATTACTATTGTCTTTGTATAATAAATTATAAATTTTCAGTCCTGAAAGCTGATATATTTTCAAATTATTACAAAGGGAGAGTACTCAAATAGGAAGAAAACAGTTTATCACACATAACAAAATTGGAGTTAAAATATATTTGTGAGTTTGTATATGTTTGTGTGTATGTTGTAAATGCCCCATACATTCTCCCTAACTCATGCCATCTGGCTCTACAAGGTACAGTCACACCTCTAGACACCACAGTCAACAGCTTTCATGAAAATAACCCTGTACCCTCTGTTACGAATAGTATTTCAGGGTTTTCAAAATGCATGTGCACAAAATTATGATGTTGGCAAGATCAGCAATTTTGAAGAATAGAAAATACTGAGGTTCAGAACAGGTAAATAATTAGTCCAAGGTCAAGCAGTTCATAAGATGTAGAACTGGGACTACAGCACTGATTTTCTAATCCTTCTGATATTCTTCTGGGTAGAAATGAAAAGATCAAGTGAGGTCTTAAAGGTGAAAATGCCTCTGGATGCATATGTGTCTCTATATACACCGGAAGTTGTGGGATTGGGCTATGTTAGAAAGAACCAATCCTTACTTAAGACTAAAACTTGATATCATGTTTATTTTATAATAGTTAAATACTAAAATCTTATGATATTTTTTTGTATATATTTACTATATATTTACTTTTCCTTTAATGTCTCAACATCTTTTTTTAATTTAATTTATTTTTTTTTACTAACTTACTCTGGATAAAAAATACAGTAATAATTACATTTAGCTATGAACTTATTTCTTTCTTTAAATTTTTATAATCAATCCTGCCTATTTATGATTAAAGGTTCATGTTAAAGCTTCTATAGAGAAATTATTTTTGAGGAAAACCTAAATGTCTGTATATTCAACTCATCCTTGTTGAGTTTTATATAAGTCTAATGAGCACTGGGTGAAGCAAATTTACTGACCAAACTAAAAGAGATTTAAAATATATATTTAAGTAGATATATACAATTTTACTCTCTCCCGTAATACTTTTTGGTTCTTTTAGAATTCAAAGTGCTTGAGAGTTGTTAGATTATAAATTTTGCTAACAATTTCTTGGTGACAGGTAGTAAGATAATTGCAAGGCAGTATAAAAGGGTGAAGCAGGTGGCAGGTGAGTATATCATCAATTACCTATAATCTAAACCTCTAACCCTCCCAACCCCACCACCAAATATTTATTCAGTACAACTCCTTTTAATTTAGTATACTTCAAGGCCATAAGAATTTATGTGATCATCTAATTTGGGCCTAGTACTGCAACGAGTTTGGAACATTTCCAACTGTGTTTTCTTTACAACTCATTAGTAGCGTAAGTCTTTCATGAGTCCTCCCACAAAGCTGCCCTTCCTCTGTGCTCTCTATAATAGACTGTATCATTTATCTTTCCATTTTGTAACATACTTATTGGTGTAACTGTCATTCATCTTACTCAACTGTGAGATTCATAAAAATAGAGATTACATTTTACTCACCTTTGTTTCCTATCACCTAGAACTGTACTGGAATCAAAATCATAAGGATTTAATAAATATTGTTTGAATGAATGAGTTGAAAGTAGGAAGGTTGTTATTAGGTATTTGTAATTTGAATGAAATCACTTGGTTGTTCTTTGTTCAAATTCTTCATAAGTATAACATTATTATCAATTTGTATTTTCTGTGTGTTCAATGTAATTTTTTATATTAATGGGTACCATGTTTATGATTTGTTTCAATTAAAATTACAATAAAATATTAATATATTTAATAGGATAGTACAACCACTCATTTTTTAAATTTCTGAGTTCTTGAAATTCCATTTGTGGTGTCATATATAAAGGTTAATCTGGGAATGACTAAATGAAAATCTGTCCTTTTAAATCTTCCCCAAATTTAAAGATAACTATTTACATTCATAATTTATTTGTGTAATACTTTCTGCCGAAACCGGTTTGGTTCAGTGGATAGAACGTTGGCCTGCAGACTGAAAGGTCCCAGGTTCGATTAAGGTCAAGGGCAAATATCTTGGTTGCAGGCACATCCCCAGGAGAGGGTGTGCAGGTGGCAGTTGATCGATGTTTTCTCTCATTGATGTTTCTAACTCTCTATCCCTCTCTCTTCCTCTCTGTAAAAAATCGATAAAATATATGTAAAAAAATATTTGTGTAATACTTTTAAGTAAACTCTTTACTAAAAGGTACATTCTTCTGGATCTCTGCTATTTTGTCTTTCTCTCCACCATACTTTTTATTCATCATTTTGATATCCTGTTTCAGTTCAGTGCAGCTCAGCCAGGATTTTGTCTGAAATAAATAACATTTCTTTTGTTCAATCAGGAAAATCCTTTATTTGAGGAGAATAATAGAAGAATTTTATATTTTATTCTTGGAACTAAGTCATGCCAAATAAATCCAGTGATAAACTTGTCACTTGTCTCAGTTTTTCATAGCTGAACACATGACAAGTACATACTAATTTTGATATCATAGATGTGATTTTTACCCCTGATATCTCTCTTCAGCCATTTGGGTTACAGGAAAACAGTTTTGATTTCCTAAGCAAATTTGCAGAACATTAGAATATGCATGGGGGGAGAGAGCATAGTGTAAGATACTTTGAGGTACTGTTTTTCTGAAACTTCTTTTAAAAAGAAGTCAGACAGGCCTTGGGTAGCATCTTGACTCTGCAGCTTACTTCCTATTTCCCTGAAAATAAGACAGTGTCTTATATTAATTTTTTCTCCCAAAGTTGCCTTAGGTCTTATTTTCAGAGGATGTCTTATTTTCAGGGAAACACTGTAGCTTTGTATTTTTGGCAAGTTATTTAACCTTTATAAATCTTCATTTCTCCAATGTTGCATGATAATATTAATAGTACCTACCTTGTAAAGTTATTGTGTGCATTAAATGAGATTATAGATGTAAAATTTTTCACAGTACTTGGAATATTGTAATAACTCAATAAATATTAGTTATAAGAATAGTATTTATATTACTTATAATATTAATACCCCCACTGTAAGCTATCCTTCTTTCTCTTCCTCCTTATTTCTTTTCACAAAGATAATTTTTTCACAAAGCTTGAATAAGTTTGGGAAGAGGTAGTCTAGGCTTCTGCATCACTGTCCTCTTCTCCCTTCCCAAGTATGAATCTTTAAGAGAAAGAAAGAACTGGCTTAATCATTATTATAAACAAGTAAATTTGGTCTTTTTCTTTATTATTAATATTTCCTAATCCTACCACCTCACTCTTGGCTGCTCTGCACTAACCCACACAGATATTCATACTCTTAACACTATTTTTAGATACCTTATGGCAGGGACTTGCCACTTGTTGAAATTAATCCATTGTCATAACCCTATTTCTCTTTGAGGTCTTCTTCTCTATCTTCCATTGTACAGGGAAAGATTGCCACTGACAATCTCATCTAATCATGTAAAACCTATCACCTCTCATAAGCTACCTGCGATGGTGCTTGTCCCCAGAGTTTTTCTGTAAGAGAGAAATACAAAGTAATTTTTTAATAACGTCTGAGTGCCCACACTCATTTCTGATTCTGGCAGGGGACATTGCAACCAGGTTATATTAATATTTTCAACTTAAAGGTTATTCCTTTAAGTTGAAGAGTTCCAAGACTGGCAATGGATCAATTTCTTCCTCTATGGTATTGGCAGGTAATTTTTTCTTTTGAATACTGTAAGGCTGGACGTTCCTTCTCTCATTTGTCTCTTCTTCTTACCTCCAGGGGTGCTGTGAGAGTTAGTTTATATTTTGAAAAATCTCTGAGCTCCTTGGATAAAAGGCATCACAGTGAATGAAAATATACAGAAAATACACATCATGCTAATTGGTTTTGATGGATCTCTTAAGATGCCCAAGATTCTGTTTTTCCAGTACAGCATAGTGCAGTGTTTATCATATATACAGATTCAAAAAACCTCTTTAGAGTGGGCAAACAAAATTTAGAATTCTAAAAAGCAATCTAAAAAGTCAGAGAAAAATGTCAAGAGAGTAAAGCAGTGGCCAAGCAGATAGCCATCCTGGGACTCAAAGAAAAAAAAAAACTTGAATTATAGTGTAGGATGAAGCCAATGAGTTAATAGGTATATTTTGACAGACATAAAATGCAAATTTTTATTATTCCTTAGCATACTATGCCAAATACAGATTAAATACTATAGGATTAGGGATCTTTACTTAAATAATAGTATAGTTAGTTGGTGGCATGTGAAAGACAGAGTAGATGTGAGAGAAAATAAAGAGATTCAAGTGGTTTTATTCATACTGAATAAGATGTTGAATATTTTATTTATGGGATAGTCTCTTGGCATTTGAACTAAAAGGTAAAGTAAGACACATGCCTTTCACTGTGTCCAAGACTCATACTTTTAGAAAAATGGTTTCTTTCAGCTGTGGTTTTTATGGTTCAAGAGAGTTGCAGATGTGAAAGCAAAGTTTGGCTCAACACCTTTATATCTTTGTTTCTCCCATTCCCTTTCCCAAGCACTCACTGCCCTTATTCCATCCTTTAGCTACTTTGACCATCTTTGTTAGTCTCCTCAATTCCAAAGCTTCTTTGCCTTCCCCAAACCCCTCTACGCATTAAAACTTACTACCCACTGTCATATTCACTTAAGGCAATTGTATTTACTAAGCAAACTATTTTTTTTTCTTTCTCAGAGTATTGAATTTATATTTGATTGGAGTCTTTCAGTTACTGAAGCCAGTGGAGAAACAGGTAGCTGAAATTCTAGAAATTATGCTAGAGTCCGTGGAGAAGAGATTTTTGGGGAAGGCATAATTGTCAATAATATGTGCAAAAACTTTACTGAACTAGCCTGATAAAACATGAGCATACTCTTGATTTGGTCCTTTGGTCATAGCTCTACATTGTCACAAAACCCTTCCAACCCTTGAGAAGAAAGGTTTGTATAAAATGTTTCCTTCATAATTTGGGAAATATAGATAGGCTTAGTGTGAGACAAGAAACAGACAGAATAGAGGAAGAAATGTCTGTTACGAAGGGAATACAGTAAAACAAATATTATTATTATGTTGAATAATAGCATTCTTTTGGTTGTAGTAAGTAAAATAACTTGGGTTAGCTGTAATAGGGGCAAATGTGTCTGGTTGCTAATGAACAGAAATGAAAGAATACAAGACTTGCTTCATTATTTGTATTAAAAAACAAAGAGTTAATTATAGAATAAATATAATAGATCAGGAATGGGACAAGGTAGGGGGAAAAGCATAATAGTTAACATGAGTTGGTGTAACTGGGAAGTAACACCAACAAAGAGAAATTTGTTGGGATGAGTTATTATGGTATAATGACTGGGATTTTGACTAGATTAATAAATAATGAATATTTTTTTAAAAAAAGTTTGTGCTATGCAAATTTTGGAGCCTCTTCATGGCATTTTCTAATAGCTCTGTGAATAATTTAATAGTTTTCAATTATTTTTTGTATGTTGATTTTGCATTTTCATATGTAACATTGAAGTTTATCCACATGATGTTTTAGCTTTATATGGATCATGCAAATATATAATTTTGTCTCATGGAAACTAAGGGCAGTAATATGGGCTGAATTGTGCACCCCCTCATTTATATGTTGATGTTTTAACATCTAGCAAATTAGAATATGGCTGTATTTGGAAATAACATTTTAAAGGTGGCATTTAAGGTAAAATTATATCATAAATGTGGGCCCTAATCCAATATGACTGGTGTCCTTGTAAGAAGAAGAAATAAATTTTTGTTGTTTAAGCCACCCAGTCAGTGGTTCTTTGGCATAATAGCCTTAGTATACAAACACAGGCAGAAACATATCTGGGCCTCAAAAAGTGCCTAAAATGAAAAAATAGAAAGCTGCTATAAACCCAGGGAGTACTGTATATTGCTTGATTGTCCTTATTTGCTTAATTTCTCTCTTATACCAAAGACTAACATTTTGTTTCTATACACATGTGGCAAAGTATAGTTGTCCTATAACTCTCAAATTTAGAATCACATAAAAAGACTGATTTACAATTTTTTAATCCTAGATTTAAATCTCCAGAGGAGAAAATTTGATCAGCTCAGCTTGGTTCATGTGTCTGCAACTTCACCAAACAGCTATAACTTACGGCAGGAAAGTTAACGGCACGTGGTGCATACATGATTGCTAGAGGCCCTTCCCTGTTGACCCCTGTTATTACATTTCTTCTCATTTCTAGTTCCCCTTAGATTCTCTTATTTTTACCACAAGTGCTTTAAAAATGATGTCTAAAGGTATTTTATCTAGCATTTTAAGGAATTCTGTATGAGGAGATATTTTTCTGCAAGTCTAGTCTACTCTATTGCCAGAAACATGTATTATACACTGAGTAATATATAATATTAGAGGCCCAGTGCGTGAATTTATGCATGGGGGGTGGGGTTCCAGCCACCCTCATCAGGGGGAGGAGACATGGGATGTTGACTGCCTGCTTGCTGGTCGAACTCCAGGTCATGGAGACAATTTGCATATTAGCCTTTTCTTATATAGGATTTACACTGAGTGGCCAGATTATTATGATCTTTAAATCTATAATAATCTGGCCACTCAGTGTAGATTATATGTCTGTAACATGCAAAAAACAGTTCAGTATTCTTTATCATGAGGCATTTCTATAAATATATAGTTCACTCTATTGGATAATCATATACCATAGAGTGTAATATTAGCATATATTAATTCCTAGATATACATCATGTATATAGTAACTATGTCACAGATTCTAGGTTTGTGGTTGGTGGACTAAACACTATAGAAAAAAGACCACATTTTTAGAATCCTGTCAATAAAGAAATGAAGAGCAGAATGATATCCTTGTAAAAATATATCTATGCAATTTATATGATTTAGGATACAATATAGACAAGTAAACCATTTTAACAATTCAAGAGGTGATTAAATGGATAGCATTGTTAAACTGGGAGGAGGTCATATTTTTTTTTAAGTGAAAAGGAAAGTAAATATTTATTTTTTAAGAATTTACACTTCAAGTGAGACATTTCCGTAGCACCACAGCATCTTAATCTTTTAAAAGGCTTTTTTCTAACTAATTTCAAGGACTCTGAAAAAATGCTTCCTTTTATAATTTGACTGCTTGACATTAACAACAGAGCTGAACTTGCCCTTCCTGGTTCAGTACGAAAAAGGAACATGCATTCTTTTTCTTTCTCTGTTCTCAACAGCTCTGTGAATCTTCAAGCAGGAGCTGTTTAAAGCTCAGATTGTATAGTGTTTGGCCCTCCTCCCATTTAACAAACATTCCCCCCTTTTCATTATTTTAATTTCAAAGCTCATGTGAGTTAGATTTTCAGAGCTTTATTTTCATGTGTGAAGAAGATATAGTTATATGTCTAAAGAAGTCTTTATTCTAAGGAAGGCTAGTTAAGAGTTTTAAGTCAAACCAAACCAAAACAAAATATAAAATAAGCATTTTCATGAACTATTCTTATTAGTTAATATTACACTTTCTTTTATTTCTTTCCAAGTAAAAGAGTGGCCCTATCCAAACAGTTACATCATATATAGTTTATGTATATAATGCAAATATATGCACATATGTATATCATATATTTGTGTGTATATACAAATTATTTGTTAATTTGCATTATACCATATTTCAGCATACCAGTATACTGTATGGCAGCATACTTAAACAATACTTTGGATCTTTATATTTCGTTTACTGACAAAAACACTGAGCAATAATGGTTTCTATTGCAATCAGCCCTATGAGGGAAAAATAAATTTTCCTACCTTCTCTTCAGCTACACTAATCATTGGGTATATTTTTCAAGTCCTTCTCTTCTGGACCCATCAAAACTAGTTAAGTATTCTATTGAGAATCTTTCAGATTCATATTCTACCTCAGATGTCAGGAGATAGGTAATCAAACTAGAGTCTGGAAATGTTTAACATGTGTCACTCTGGTGGGTAGTATGATCTTCTTGGGGCCACAGAAGATGCAAGTGAACATATACTATGAAATAGAATTTGAAGTCTAACTAAAATTTGGCAGTAATTTTCACTGACATTCATTGGCCTTAGCTACATCCATTCCTGAAGGAACCTTTGATCTCCTGCACAGAAAAATCTAGAGATAACTGATATTTAAGCACCTTTACACTTTGAGCACATTGTAAAGAAGGCTGGAAACAAGAACTAATCCTCTGAGTTGGAATAAGTAGTCTCTGATGAGTAGTAATGTAATTATTCAGCTCTTCCAGCTTCATGTGATACTGTTGCTCCAAACATTCACTTTTTTCATTTATTAATGTCATTTTTTCCTACAACAAATATTTACTAAGGGCCCATTGCATACTAGGCACTGTGTTAGATATGAAAAATCCAGTGGTCACTAAGACATATATATGGTAGATAGTGCCTTAGTTATGCCTTCTTCCTGATATAATAGCTTTTTGCTATAAATCTTAGAGTCAATATCTTTTCATAGTAGAAGCTCTCCTGTAAAATGAAAATGTGGCAAGTTTTGAACTTAAAATTTCTTCTTTGCTCTCACTCAACTTCTCTAACAATATGGTCCAGGTGCCTCTTACTTCCTCCTATAGCAGTACATGCTAATCAGAGGCCATCTCTAGTTTTGGAGCCCATCTCTGGAACTATGAATTCCCAGGAACTGAAAGTTTCTCTTAGACTGTGACAATTATTTCACAGACACAAAATGGAAGAAGGCCGGGAAAATAAATATATAGGCTATAGAAAAAAAGATTTTAGTGTCATTGACAAAGACTAATTTCTTTCCATTACAAAATAGAGCCACAAAATCTTAGGAAATAGTGTATTTAACCAAAGATAGAAAGTCATTACTATGTCTGCTATCTATACCTTTCTGGAGGTATTACTGTAACCATAACATATATATATATATATATATATATATATATATATATATATATATATATATATATATATATATATATATATAGTATTATACCAATCTATAGCAAGTTTGGAATAGTACTGGCTTCATGAAATTTATTCATTTCACAGATATTTTTAAAAATATATATATTTTATTGATTTTGTACAGAGAGGAAGGGAAAGAGGTAGAGAGCTAGAAACGTCGATGAGAGAGAAACATCGACCAGCTGCCTCTTGCACACCCCCTACTGGGGATGTGCCCGCAACCAATGTACATGCCCTTGACCAAAATCGAACCTGGGACCTTTCAGTCCACAGACCGACGCTCTACCACTGAGCCAAACCAGTTTCGGCTGAAATTTCAAAAATGAATCATTATATTTTGACTATGACTATATCTTATTTGGTTATTAGAAACAGCCCTAAGATATACAAATTATTACTTTTATTTTAAAGATGAGAAGATTAAAGCATGGAGATGTTATACTCCTTGAAAAATCTAGGATTAGTTAACAAAATAGATATTAGCTAAGACTATACTTCAGGCCACCTGACTTAAGAGCTCATTATGTGGCAATACATTAGGTACAGGGGATGCAGTAGTGAGCAAGAAAGGCAAATTACCTCTTTAAGCTCACTAGCTATTTAGAAGATATACTTATCAAATGTCTAAAAATAGATGTTATATTACAAATATGGGAAGAGTTACAAAGGAGCGGCATATAGTCAATGAGAATCTTTAATATAATTTGACTCATTCTAGGCAACCACCTGAATAAGACATCCCTGATGTGTAAGATGGATTCATAGGTTGCGTTGGCTTTACCTGGATGTGAGTGAAGAGACAGATATCACACAAAGACAGAATAGTATGTTTAAAGATAATAAATTGGGAAGAAGAATGGTGAGTATTGTGGTCCAAAAACAAAGGACCTGAATAAGTTCTGTGTAGCAAGAGTATAATGGGTGGCAAGAGAGCAGTGGGTGTATCAATGGAGAATAGAAAACTATGGTACAAATACTCAATGGAATACTATGTTGCTATAAAAAAAGAAGGAATTCTTACCCCACATTTGCTGCTGCAAATGTGGGGTTGGATTTGAACACCATCAGTATAGTTAACTGCACATTACATTATGCTAATAGCTATGATTGCAATCCCAATACAATGTGAGAGGGAATAATCATATTCTTTCCTAAGCTTCTCTAAGTTCAAAGGCAAATATACACTTCCAGCACTGTAATTATCTTCAAGTGTATAAAATGTGATAAGTGACCTTTAGTTTATAATAGAATCACTCTCAGGTTCCACTGACCTTTCTTTCCTTTTTGTCAGTTTTTTAAAATTTTATTTTGTATTGGTTTTAGGTGTACAACTTTGTGGTTAAAAAATCATATGTGAGGTATCTAGCCAAAGCCGGTTTGGCACAGTGGATAGAGCGTCAGTCTGCGGACTGAAAGGTCCCAGGTTCGATTCCGGTCAAGGGCATGTACATTGGTTGCGGGCACATCCCTGGTAGGGGGTGCACAAGAGGCAGCTGGTCGATGTTTCTCTCTCATCAACGTTTCTAGCTCTCTATCTCTCTCCCTTCCTCTCTATAAAAAAATCAATAAAATATATTTAAAAAAAAATCATATGTGAGGTATCTAAAGAACAAAATAAATGAACAAACAAAATTGAAACAGATTCCTAGACACGGAGAGTGAACTGGTGATTTCCAGGGGGTAGACAGTGGGGAACTGGGTAAAAGCAATGAAGGGATTAAAAAAGCACAAGTTTGTAGTCACAAAATAGTCACTGGGATGTAATTAAAGCACAGGGAAGATAGTAAATAATATTGGGGATAGCTAGATATTGTGTCAGTGGGGTAGTGACATATTGAGGAAACATTATGTGAAGTAAATGAAGGGTCTGGGATCAGTGACAATCTGACATTAATGAGTAAAATCATTGCCTAAAACAACACTTTTAAATGCAATTATTTTATATATATAACTAGACGCTTGGTGCATGAACATTCATGCAGTAGATGGGGGTCCCTCAGCCTGGCCTGCCCCCTCTCACAGTCTGGGAGACCTCAGAGGCAGGAGGTGACAGGGCAATCAGGGGAAGGTGATGCCCCCATCACACCTTTGTTGCTGCCACTGCTGGTAGTGCATGCCTAGTATAGCCCTGGTTACCTAAGCCTTGGGAGGCCCAGGGTGGCCACAAGGCTAAGGAGACTGGACACTGCCATCTTGTGGCTGTGGATACCTCCATCTTTGAGGGAATGGCAGTCAATTAGCATATTCCGTCCCTATTGGCTATGGTTGCCACCATCTTTGTGAGGTTGTGATGATCAGTTAGCATATTCCCTCTTTATTAGATAGGATATTAAATATATTCATATATTTGATAATAAAAGAGAAAGATACAAATAGACCATACATCCGCAATGCATACCAGCCAATCAGGAGTAAGTATACAAATTAACCCAAAAAAGCCAAAACTGGTTTGGCTCAGTGGTAGAGCCTCGGTCTGCTGACTGAAGGGTCCCGGGTTTGATTCCGGTCAGGGGCATGTACGTTGGCTGTGGGCACATCCCCAGTAGGAGATGTGCAAGAGGCAGCTGGTCGATGTTTCTCTCTCATTGACGTTTCTAGCTCTCTATCTCTCTCCCTTCCTCTCAGTAAAAAAATAAATAAAAAACATATTTAAAAACAACAACAAACAAAAAAATTAACCCAAAAAACAATGGCAGGTTGATTTGCATACACAGGCGCCAAGTGGCCTGGGTCCTGGAGAACATACTTGAGAACCAGGCCATTCCTACCCTGTAGGCCCACGCATAGGCCCTGAGCAGCCAGGGTCCCAGAATGCCGCCAGCCACTTGGGGCCTATGGGTGCAGGCTCCAAGCAGCTGGGAATGGGGTGGGAACATCTGCCATATCACATGGTGACACAATGGATGTTTCTATCCCATGGCCACTTGTGTGTGTGCAGGCGTCAAGTGGTGGCCCAGTTCCATGTCCCTAACCTGGCACCCACAACACAGGGCCTGGGTCAGCACAACCCCCAGGCCACGGGGACTCTCCCCTAGCACAGTGGACACAACAGAGGGATGAGCTGCAGAGGAAACACCTTTAATTTTCTTTCTATTAAACTAATGCCGAAACCGGTTTGGCTCAATGGATAGAGCGTTGGCTTGGGGACTGAAGGGTCCCGGGTTCGATTCCGGTCAAGGGCATGTACCTTGGTTGCGGGCACATCCCCAGTAGGGGGTGTGCAAGAGGCAGCTGATCGATGACTCTCTCATTGATGTTTCTAACTCTGTATCTCTCTCCCTTCCTCTCTGTACAAAATCAATAAAATATATAAAAATAAATAAAATAATATATATTTCATTGATTTTATTTATTTATTTATTTATTTATTTTTACAGAGAAGAGGAGGATAGACTATAAGAAACATTGATGAGAGAGAAACATCCATCAGCTGCCTCCTACACACTCCCTACTGGGTATGTGCCCCCAACCAAGGTACATGCCCTAAACAGGAATCAAACCTGGGACCCTTCAGTCTGCAGTCTAACGCTCTATCCACTGAGCCAAACCAGTTCAAGCATAAATACCTTTTCTGACCACTCATTGGCTAAGCTTTCTGTATGCTGCCACTTGCAGTGTCCTTGGTAACATGGGTAATCAGAATCCAAGAAGATGATCTACGTTTTTCAACCACATTTCTGGAGGAAAAAATGTTGGTCCACTGCTGGAGGGGCTAAGAAATGTCATACCCCACCTTAGCTGGTTTGAATAAGTGGATAGAGCTTTTGCCTGCCAATCACAAGATTCAGGTTCAATTCTGATCAAGGGCATGTACCTAGGTTACAGGCTCCTCACTAGCTGAGGCCCACATCATGGCTCATGCAAGAGGAAACCAATCAGTGTCCCTCTCAAACTGATGATTCTCTATGTCTCTCCTTCTCTCTTCCACACTCTCTAAAAATCAATGGAAACATATTCTCAGAAATGTCATATCCTATGAAAGACACAACTTGAAAATGCCTAAAGAATGTTGATTTTTCATGGTGAAGGGACTGGAGTCTTTGTTGATGAAAACACCTTGGTGGCTGCTGTGGATGGCAGTGGCTGCAGCAGAAGGGTGATGGGGCTGGCGCCTTCCCCTGATCAGCCTGGTCAACTCCTATAGAACAGCTTAGGCCCACTCCCCACAGGGACTTAGCCATCAGTAGGACATCCCCTGAGGGTTCCCAGTCTGTGAGAAGGTGCAGGCTGGGCTAAGGGACCACTCCCCCCCAGTATATGATTTTCATGCACCAGGCTACTAGTCCTACCAAATAAAAGAGTAATATGCAAATTAACCACCACTCAGACACACCCACCAGCCACACCCACCAGCCAATCAGAGTGATCATGCAAATGAACCCCAACCAAGATAGCTGCAGCCGCAGAGAGCAATTGAGAGGCTCAGGTTTCCCAAGCAATAGAGGAAGCCAAGCTTTCGACACACCCTGGCCAGCTTAGGCCTCAACTCAAGGATACAAATTTTCAGTTATAGAAGATAAATCCCAAGAAAAATGGCAGCATCCACTGAGCTTGAGAGAACAGGCTAGGTTTGCCCCCGGCAAGAGAGGAAGCTAAGGTTTCCATCTGCCCTGGCTGGCCTAGACCTTCACTCAAGTATACAAAGTTTTAATTATAGAAGGTAAACAAATCCAAACAGAAATGGTGGCAGCCACAGAGCAAGCAGAATGCTTGGCTCTGATACAGGCTACAAAGTTTCTATTGTAGAAGGTAAATAAATTCCAGATACCAGGGCCTTGGCTTGGGTTGCTGGGGGGCACGGCTGACCTGAAAACCACCACAGGCCCCTGGCTCAGGCAGCCCATGCCCTTAAGGGAACCCCCAACTGATCTGGGACCCAGTTTAGGGCAAACCAGCTGGCCCCCACCCATGCACCAGGCCTCTATCCTATCTAATAAAAGAGTAATATGCAGACTAACCATCACTCCACCACACAAGATGGCTGCCCCCATGTGGTTAAAGATCCTTCCCTCATGTGGACACAAGATGGCCACCATAAGATGGCCAGCAGGGGAAGGCAGTTGGGAGGCACCAGGTCTGCAAGGGAGGGTATTTGAGAGGGACCAGGTCTGCAAAGGATGGCAGTTGGAGGTGATCAACCATGCAGGGGAGGCAGTTAGAGTTGACCAGGCCAGCAGAGGAGGGAAATTGGGGACAAACAGGCTGTCAGGGGTGCAGTTAGACATCAATCAGATTGGCATAGGAGTGATTAGGGGGTGATCAGGCTGGCAGGCAGAAGCAGTTAGGGACAATCAGGAAGGCAGACAGGTGAGCAGTTGGTTGTCAGCAGTCCTGGATTGTAAGAGGGATGTCTGACTGCCTTTTAGGCCAGATCCTGGTGATGGGAAGTTGGACATCCCTCAAGAGGTCCCAGATTGGAGAGGGTACAGGCTGGGCTGAGGGACACCCCCCCACCCCATGCATGAATTTTATGCACTGGGCCTCTAGTATAATTATGATAGATATTCATTATTCCTCATAATCTATAATAATAAAAGTATAGTATGCAAATCAACCAAATGGCTGAACAGCAGAACGACCATCTGGACGGGCCACTGGCCAGCGGACTGCAGCAGGTGGTCAGGGCCTCCTTCTTTGAGGCAATCAATTGTGGGGCTTCCAGACTGTGAGAGGGTGCAGGCTGAGCTGAGGGACCCCCACCTCCAGGAATGCATGAATTTTGTGCACTGAGCCTCCTTGCTCTCTAAAAATCATATATATATATATATATATATATATATATATATATATATATATACACACACACACACACACACACACACACACATATATATATATATATATATATATATATATATATATATACACATATATATACACACACACATATATGCGTAATTAGAAGAGGGATAGAAACATATAAACACTGGTAAGAGAGAAACATCCCTCAGCTGCCTCCTGCAGGCCCCCAACTGGTGATTGAATCCACAATGAAATGTGCCCTGACCGGGAATCAAATAGGTGACCTCTTGGTTCAAGGGCCAACTCTCAACCACTGAGCTACAATGACCAGGCCATACATACAATTATTAATTTAAAAATATCCAGGATTTTTGGGGAGAAATGTCTTATTGAGAAATGGGACAAGCATCATACAAGATAAATCTAAATCACCTTGTTCATCAGAAAGCAGGGAATTTCTAAAATAATAATGGTAACATGTAAAAAGAAAGCTTGAGGTAGCTTCAATGGTATTCCCCTGGTTAAATCAGGAATAATTTTAGAATTATATTAAATAATGATAATAATGCATCTATATTAATAAATATTGATGAATGGATAAATTGAAAATGTGCTGAGAAGCCTAATATTTATATGGATTCAAAGTATTTCTCCACAAAATAATTGTTAATTACAAAATATGAAAAGAGTAACTTTACTGTAGAGAAGACACCACCTTAATCAAATAATCAGTGTGAACACCATCTGTAATAGGACATATTGAAATATTACACCACTTGATAGAATGTAATCAGAAGAATGCAACATCACTTCTGTGACAAGCCTGTCAAAGATGCATAAACTGAATTTATCAGGAGACCACTTCAAAAAATCCAATTAAGGTTCAAGTTACAAAATAACTTGCCTAAAATATTTAAAGTGATAAAGTTTGTGAAAATAAAGTATAAGGAACTGTTTTGGGAAAGGAAACTGAGGTAACATGACAGTCAAATGCAATACATGATTGTGAATTGGATCCTTTTGCTATAAAGGATATTATGGGATAACTTGAGAGACTTGACTAGGGGGTCTGAAAAATAGGTGGTGATATGTATTAAATGATAATATTTTGATTTTGATAGATGTATTGTGGTCATATAAGAGAATATCCTTTATATTAGAAAATACACCATCAAATGTTTAACGTTGATGGGGCATCATGTTAGGAACTTATTCCACAATGGATTAGGAGGAAAAAGTATTTTAATATGTACGTTCTATTAAATGTACATTCTATTAAATGTGCTATAAGTTTGGCATTATATGTTCATGTTTCTGTATAAAAGGAAGGCAATATACTGGTAGTGGCTGAAAACCTAGCCTTTGGAAATCAGAAAGCCTTCAGGCTGATTCTTGGCTTTATTGTTTAATAGCTTTGTGACACTGAAACAGTCATTTAACTTCTGTGATTCTGAATTTTTCTCTCTGAAATATGACTATAATGACGGCTACATTCTCACTAGGCCTCTGTTATCATTAAATGAGATGACATCATGATACATGTCAAAGTCTCTGTGATGAATCAGATATATAAAAAAATAATTCATTATTGACTAACAATTTTAAAAATTAAAATAATAAATTAGTAAATTTGAATTAAATAGAATAGACTATACTAGAATATAAAGCGTGCATTTGTGCATTTTATTATATTCAACGAATATATATGTACTAGAGGCCCAGTGCATGAAATTTATGCATGGAAGGGGGACCTCAGCCAGGCTGGTGCCCTCTCCAATCCAGGACCCTGTGGGATCAGGCCTAAACCAGCAGTCGGACATTCCTCTGGCAATCAGGGACTGTTGGCTCCTAACACTTGCCTGTCTGCCGGCCTGTTCACCCTCAACTGCCCTCCCCTGCCAGTCTGATTGTCCCAAATTGCCCTCCACTGTCAGCCTCATCAACCCCTAACTGCCCTCCCCTGCTGACCTGATCACCCCCTAACTGCTCCCCTGCTGGCCTGGTCACACCTAACCGCCTCTGCCTTGACCCCTGCCACCATGGCTTTGTCCAGAAAGATTCTCAGATGTCTGATCTAATTAGCATATTACCCTTTTATTAGTATACATGATGAGAACAGATATCATAAGAAAAATAAATTATAAAAACTATACATTGAAAGTATGAGTATAGGCAATTAACTGTTATATGAGTGAAATAATGATTTTCCATATTAAATACCTATATGCACACTTTGAAAGACACTACATATATCAAAATATAAAGATTTAATAACAAATGAGTCTCCTTCTGCTTAACTAACTTACATAATCTAGGCTGGATTGATAACAATGCTACTCCTAAGGAATAATTTGCATATAACTTTTTCTGTTTTGTTTTAATAACAGAGTAGAGACTACATTGCACATAAATATGTTGACTGCACTAAAATAAATTTTTAAGCAATTTCAGGAAGCTCAAGTTATTAATTTTAAATTATTACTCAAAATGAAATGAATAATGCCATTTTAAAATTCATCTTTATATGTTTATTGATAGTCAGTTCCAAAATTTTAACCTATAAAATTGAAAAAAATAACCTTTTCATGAAAGAAATGGATTTTATATTTTATACATTTGCATTTATTTGATGAATGATATAAAGATATCACACATTGTAATACAACTTGCATCAAATGTGACTCATCACATGAGTTCAAGAACATCTGAGTTGGTCAATACCCTGTTAAATGAGACAAGCACTTTTGTAGATATTGTGACAATGTCAATGCAATGTGGTTATAGATGTTTTTAAACTCAGTTTCTATACTTACCTCATTATAGACTGGTAACAAACAGTTCACTTACAGAACTGGTTCACAAACTACAATTTAAGTAACACAGGCTTAGTGCTTTGAATGGATTATCTCAAGAAATAATGTATATAAAGCACTCAACACCAGGCTTTATATACACAATATATTTTAAATAATTAATATTATTTATATGCATATATGCATAGCCTGTGAACAAACAATAGTTTAGGGAAGGCCTGGGAAGGAGTAGGAGTGAGGTAAAAGGAATGAAAGGGAGGAAATGAGACATCTGTAATACTTTCAACAATAAATATAAATTAAATATTAAAAAAATAAGGTATTGCCACAAAAAGTAAAGCACCTAAAAACAAATTTAACCAAAGAGATAAAGACCTATACTTGGAAAACTATAGGACATTGAAGAAAGAAACTGAGGAAGATACAAATAAGTAAAAGCACATACTTGTGTTCATAGATTGGAAGAATTAACATTATTAAAATGTCCATACTACCCAAAACAATCTATAGATTCAACATAATTCTTATTAAAATACCAATGGCATATTTCACGCATCTAGAACAAATCTTCCAAAATTTATATGGAACCAAAAAGACACCAAATAACCTCACCAATATTGAGAAAGAACGAAGTTGGAGGTATCACAAGACTTCTAAATTATATTATAAAGACAGTAATAAAACAACCTGATACTGGCAGAATAACAGGCATATAAATCAATGGAATATAATAGAGAGTACAGAAATAAACCCACGCAATTATGATAAATTAATATTTGACAAAGGAAGCAAGAATATACAATGGAGTAAAAACAGTCTCATCAATAAATTGTGTTGGGAAAATTGGGCAGGTACTTGCAAAAAATGAAATTAGGCCACTTACACAATACAGAAGAATAAACTCAAAATGGATTAAAAAAAAACAAACTTAAATGTAAGTCAAGAAACCATAAAAATGCTAGAACACATAGTAAAATTTCAGGTACCTCTCACAGCAATATATTTGCCAAATGTTTCCTAGGACAAGTGAACTAATGGAAAAAATAAACAAATGAGACTACATCAAACTAAAAAAGCATCAAACTAAAATGAAAAAGAAACTATCAATAAAACGAAAAAGGAACCCACTATATGGGAAAACATATTCACCAATGATACATCTGATAAGGGGTTAATTTCCAAAATATATTTAAAAACTTATACAACTTAACAAAAGGAAAACAATCAATCTAATAAAAAATGGGCAAAGGACACATCTCCAATAAAGGCATACAGATGGCTAATAGACATGAAAAAATGCTCAACATCACCAATCAACAAAGAGATGCAAATTAAAACCACAAAGATATGTCACCTCATACCTGCCAGAATGGCTACCATTAATAATCAAACAACAAATGCTGGAAAGAATGTGGAGAAAAGAGAATCCTAGTGCACTGTTGGTGGGAATGCAGATTGGTATAATCACTTAGGAAAATAGTAGGGCATTTCCTCAAAAAATTAAGAATGGGAATGTCTTTTAACCCAGCAATTTCACTTCTGAAACACTGGGGAATCCATGCTAAAAATCCTGAAAAATAATCATAAAGAATATATGCACCCCTATGTTCATAGCAGCATGATTTACAATGGCTAAAATTTGGAAATAACCCAAGTGCCCATCAGTAGTTGAGTGAATAAAAAAAAAGCTGTGGTGCATTTGCACAGTGGAATACTACACAACAGTATAAAGAAGGAAATCTTATCTTTTGTGACAGTATGGATGAACCTGGAAATTATTATCCTAAGTATAATAAGCAAGTCAGTGAAAGGCAAATACCATGTGATATCACTTGTATGTAGAATCTAGTGAAAATAAATGGATGAACAAAATAGAAATAAAGGCATGGATACATGGCAGGGACTAACAGAGAGGAGGGGGCCAGTGAACTGGATGAAAGAAGGTGAAGGGATTAGCCAAAGAACATATACACATAACCCAAAAACATACAACAGTGCAGTGATGACCAGAGGGAAGGGGTACCCCGGTGGAGCCTTGGTAGAGGTGAGCAAAAGTGGGAGGAAATGGGGACTTCTATAATAATTTTAACAATAAAAACAAGGTAAAAGAAATAAAATAAAATGGTCACCACTAAGCTTGAAAGGCTTTATTTAATAGGAAAAGCAAGTTTAAGTCATTTAGATGTATGCAATTTTAAGTTAAAGCCCACTCATAGATGGTACAAACAGCAGATGCGCAATCTATCACCCATTCAAAAAGTAGGTGCTATCCATTCAAAAAGATAACCTTGCTTAATTAATAACACCTGTCTGAAGTTTAATTGGTAGTTACAAAGTCATGGGAATGTAAAGTATAGCATAGGGAATATAGTCAATAATATTGTAATAACTATTTATGGTGCCATAAGGGTACTGGAAAAATTGGGGGGGGGAGACTTTGTAAAATATATGATTATCTGAACACTATGCTGTACATCTGGAATGAAATTATAGTAAATAGAAGCCTAGGTGATTTTCATTCCCTCATGTAACATCCTCATGTCATCAAAGATGGCTGCCAGAAGGTGGCCAACACCAAATGGCCGACAGGGGAGGTCAGTTGTGGGCCATCAGGGTGGCAGGGGAGAGCAGTTGGGAGTGATTGGGCCAGCAAGGGAGGGCAAAGGGCAATCAGGCTGTCAAGGGAGCAGTCAGGCATCAATCAGGCAGGCAGGGGAGTGGTAAGGGGTCAATCAGGCTCGCAGAAGTGGTTAGGGGCAATCAGGCAGGCAGGCAGGTGAGCAGTTAGGAGACAGCAGTCCCAGATTGTGAGAGGGATTTCCGACTGCCAGTTTAGGCCCGATCCTGCAGGGATCCCAGATTGGAGAGTGTGTAGGCCAAGCTGAGGGACACCTCCTTGTCCATGAATTTCATGCACTGGGCCTCTAGCATATATATACATATAAAAGCCTAAGCAAACATCTGACCATTCAACTGTTCGACCATTTGCCTGGTAGCTCTGATGCACAATGACTACCAGGGGCAGACAGATGGTCTGATCATTAGAGGTGGGAGCCCAATTCCTCATGGAATAGGCCATGGGTTATGTGGCTGCTGGAGCACTGTATTCCCTGAATCTGATTCACCCACACCCTGGACCCAGAAAGGAGGGAGGAGGGAGCTAGTGGGCATCCAGGTCCTGGTAGCTGGGTCTGCAGGAGGGGTCTCACAATCCAAGACCCCACTGGAAATATCAGAGAGCCAGTTTCAGCCTGATTCCTGCAAGCCAAGATGAGGGACCTCACCAGTGCACAAATCTGTGCATTAGGCATCTAGTATAAAATAATATTGAATATTAAATATAATTAAAAAATAAAAATATTAAATTTAAATAACAGCTATATTGTTATATTGTGTTTGTCTTACCTAGTTTTAGTGCAGACTACTTTAAGAAAATAATTGTGCATGTCCTATCAAAAACCATACTTATTCTAGCTAAAGCATTCATAAAGAACACAACATTTATATTGTCTATTTAAGACTTTGACTACTATGTTGTTTCATTTCCAAACTACAGCTAATTCAGGGAGTTCCTGATGCTCAATGTAATATTTTTTTCCCATAACTGGATAAATTTGAACACAAGAGTTGATACTTCACAGTTGCCTAATGACTGCATAATCACACAAGAATACAAAATTGAGTGGGCTCACTTTCCAGATATGGAACAGGGGAATGTATTTAACTCTAGGTCATTAATCAATGCCTTTTTCTTTGGCATTTTTTACCCTCAATAAGTGAACCTACTATGTTAGATCACCTTATTGGTCACAGAACAAATGCTGTGTGCTATTTCTTTAAGAATATACCACCCTTAATAAATAAAAAAAAGATTTACTATTAAAAAAAAAAAAGAATATACCACCCTGGTTCTGAGACACCAAACTTGGTCCCATAATCCTCAGAAAAGTGTAAGTCAGGTGGAATAATTTAGTAGTGAAAGATACAACATCAGGAATGCATTAGTGACCAGGAAACCAATACAGAATTCCCTAAGAAATTCCCAAAAGAATCTGAACTCTTCCTATCATATTACAAAATGACTGTATTAATGGGCCTAAGAAACCCAGAAGTTATTTATTCTTCCTTTATCTGGTTTGTTTATTATTGTGTGTTGTTTTTTGTGGAGTTGTTTATGTTACTATCTGGGTTGTACATGAACATTTTCTAATACAGTTGCACTTTTGTGGTTCAGTTGTTTTAATTATGCATTTTAATACATTGTTTATCATGGTTTTTATTAATTGTTTAGTTATTATTATGTTCATGCTTTTATGCATATGGCACAGAATCCTTTAAACATTATATTGGGACAGACCTATCCTCCCAACCTAAAAATGCACTGCTTCATAGTATACTCAATGGAAAAATACACACAGAATGGGTGGAAAATGGAGAGTATCAATAGTCTTCCTAATCGCTGTTTCCTTGTTAACTTGAAATATCCACTGATCCCTTATTCCAAAGATATTTTTAATAGCAAATGCCATAGCTACATTTCATTGTTAAAAAAAAAAAAAAAAGTTGACTATAAGAAATATACAGTCAAATTTTGACTTTAAAAAAATCGCCCTAGAGAATGACTGTTGGGCCAGAAAGAAACTCAGTACAGACTGATTCATTTACCTATCAACATAATCATTATTGCTTGTCTCATTTTTTGGTTCTTATAACTCTATTTGTAGTATCACATGATCTCACTCATGTAAGGAAAATAATGAACAACATAAACTGATGAACAAAAACAGATCTGGAGACAGGGAATCATCTATCAGACTGTCAAACCTCAGAGGGAAGGTAGGGGAGGGTGGGCTAAGGGAGAGATCAACCGAAGGGCTTGTATGCATGCATATTAGCCTAACCAGTGGTAACGGACAACAGGGGAATGTGGGCATGTGTGGGAAGGGTTTTGGGATGGGAATGGGAGGATGAGGACAAATATGTGATACCTTAATCAATAAATAAATTTAAAACAAAAACAAAAACAGCTGAAACCGGTTTGGCTCAGTGGTAGAGCATCAGTCTGAGGACTGAAAGGTCCCAGGTTCGATTCCGGTCAGGGGCATGTACATTGGTTGCGGGCACATCCCCGGTAGGGGGTGTGCAAGAGGCAGCTGGTCGATGTTTCTCTCTCATCGACGTTTCTAGCTCTCTATCTCTATCCCTTCCTCTCTCTCTATATATAAAAAAATCAATAAAATTTATAAAAAAAATAAAAAATAATAGTAATTTCTAAATAATTGTTAAATTCTAAAGGTAGTACAGAATACAAGGAAAAATAATACTTAAAAATATTGTTCTATTAAGCCAAACTTGAGAGCATGTTTGGGATTTATAAGAGTATTTGAGAAATTTAATAAAACAGTTATTAAAACAAGAGAAAAAAAAGAGAAAATGACTCTCCTCAAAGTTGGAAAAAATATGTTGCTTTTAGGATTAGGAATAATTATAGTCTTTTCCTAAACTTTTGATAAAAAGTAATAGAGATAAAATAAGCTTCTAACATTTAAAACATCAACTGAAATTTGGTTGAACTTTGTAAGTATCATCTTTCTATTTTATTACATTTGAAGAGCATCTCCTAGGGAATACTGAAGAAAAATGAGTTAACTTGGACTTTATAGAAATTAATTGAAAATCAGTTTCCAGATGAACACCACACAAAAAGCTTGCTGCATTTTAATTGCACTAGAGATCTGGTGTACAGATTCATTCAGTGGGGTCTCTCAGCCTGGCCTGCATCCTCTCACAATACAGAATACAGACTGCCTGCAAGGATTGGGCCAAAATCAGCAGTCCGACATCCCCCTAGGGATGTAGTAGTTTGTGAAGTGGCAGGCAGCCATGGAGGAGCCTAAGCCCAGGCAAGGTGCATTGCTACTCCTGCTCATCCTAGCCATGCTGCAACTGCCACCGCCACAGCTCAGTATTGCTGCCACGGAGGCAGGAGAAGCTCCTGCCACCACAGCTGTGCTTGCCAGCCATAAGCCTGGCACCCATTGTTCAACAGAGTGGTACTCCTGCTATGGGAGCACACTGGCCACCAGGGGGCATCTCCTGTGTTGAGCGTCTTTTCCCTAGTGGCCTGTGATCATTATTGTGACTGGTCAACTGGTTGTGCAGTTGTTTGGTCATTTAGTTGCTTAGGCTTTTATATATATTCTAGAGGCCTGGTGCACAATATTTGTGCACAGGGATATGTGTCCCTCAGCCTAGCCTGCACCCTCTCCAATTTGGGAACCCTACCAGGATTGGGCCTAAATGGGCAGTCGGATATCCCTCTCACAATCCAGGAATGCTGGCTCCCAACTGCTCGCCTGCCTGCCTTCCTGATTGCCCCTAACCGCTTATGCCTGTCAGCCTGATCACCCCCAAATCACACTCGCCTGCCAGCCTGATTGATGCCAAACTGCTCCCCTGCCAGCCTGATTGCCCCCAAATGTCTTCCCCTACAGGCCTGGTCATGCCTAACTGCCCTTCCCTGTTGACCCGGTCGCCCCTAACTTCCCTCCCCTGCCAGACTCATTGCCCCTAACTTCCCTCCCCTGGAGGCCTGGTCACCCCTTACTGCTTTCCTCTGCTGTCCTGATCACCTATAACTGACCTTCCTTGCAGGCCTGGGTCCCCTCCACCTGCCCTTCCCTGAAGGCCTGGTCACCCCTAACTGTCCTCCCCTGTTGGCTTGATCACCCACAACTTCCCTCCTCTGTTGGCCTGGTCACCCCTAACTGTCCTCCCCTGCAGGCCTTGTTCCCCCTTCTCCCCCCCAATCTACCCTCCCCTACAGGTTATCTTGTGGCAGCCATATTGTGTGCTGGAGTGATGGCCAATTTGCATATCATTACTCTTTTATTAGATAGTACTAGAAGCCCAGCACACGAAATTTGTGCACTGAGGAGGGTGTCCCTCAGCTTAGCCTGCACCCTCTCCAATCTGGGACCCCTCGGGGGATGTCCAACTTCAGGTTCAGGCCCGATCCCACAGAAAATGTTACTAATCTTGCTTTACAATAAGGGCTTGATGATTGAATCATTGGGGCCAGACACCAAGATTTCCTTTCTTTGAATAGTGGAGGGAATAATTATCTTGTCTTTAAGTTCCCCTGAAATTAAAATGAGATAATGACTTAGAAAAGTATAAAAACACCATATAAAGACAACTGTCTTTTTCATGTACTGAAAAGACAATAAAGTGGTAACATGAAAAACACTATTTTTTTAATTCTCCTTCTTCCTTCCTTTACAGGCTTTATTTAAACTTTGAAATTTATAAAAAATTTCACTTCTTTACATTCAATATTATTTTGTATTGGTTTCAGGTTTTATATTAGTTTTAGAATAGTGTTTAGATAATCATATACTTTACAAGTGTTCCCTGATATTTCCAGTACCCACCTGGCATCATACCATCATTACAACATTATATTCCCTGTTTAAGTGACAATGGGTATACAGGTTCCTTCTAGTGTTTCTTTTGTGTTGTTCACCTTTCCTTTTCTTTCTCACTTCTTCCCTCATTTTCCTTATATAGTATCTCAATTGATACTCAAAGCTCAGTGAAGGCACTGGGACACGCTTAATCCATTTTACAGACCAGGACACTGAGGCCAATTCCAGTTGGCTGTGGAACTTGACTCAGTGCACAGGGAAACCTCAGAGCCATGCTCTTTTCCATTCCTAGGGGGCAGCTGCCCAGCAAACAGAACAAACCTTCCCATCAGGCTTCCAAGCCTCTTTCTCAAGCACCTCTTCATTGCAGATGCTCCACATTCTTTCTTCAGCAGGTCTTCCCCCACCCTGTGTCTCTGGAGCAGGTGGAAGGCTTCACCCTCACCGCCAAGGCATGCTCTGCCAAGGGGCTGGGCTGCATGAGCTTGCTTTTGGGTCAAGGTGGGAGCAGGAGTCACCGCCTCTGAAGTGCGAAGTCCACCTGGGTGAAGCCTAGGCGGTTAGCACTGGGAGCTTCTCTGAATCACATCAGTCAGTCCAGTACCCTGCAGTGCAGCACCCCTCCACTGAAGTGGCACCACTTCTCAACCCCCCACACCCCCTCCCTGTCTCAGGGGTGAGGGTCCTTGCCCCTCTGCCCAGGAATCCTTCCATGTCCCTTGATCCCTGGCCTGGCCCACCCACATGTTAGGGCCACTGCAGACCTCTCTCTGCAGTGAAGCAGAACCCTGCCCTTGGTCTCCACAGAGCTGTAAATCTCTAGCCAGAGGCCCAGTCTTGGTCTCAGCCAATCCCATGCCTGCAATGTTCCCAGGGCCCAGCCAAGCCTCCCTGGGCAGAGATGTTCCCAGAGATTCATGGTAGTGGCTAGGTGGCCTGCCAAGCCTTCCAGGGGCAGTAATGTTCCCCGAGCTCCATGGGAGTGGCTAGGCTGACTGGCCATGCTTCCCTGGGGCTGCGATGTTTCCCGGCCTCTAGGGAGTGGTTAAGCAGGCCCAGATGCTCCTCCCTCAGGGCTGCGATGTTCCCAGGGCCCCACAAGCATGGGTAGGCAGGCCGCAGCCCCTTCCAGGGCCTGTAATGGACCCAGACCCCTCAGGTGGCATCTGGTACTGCCCACCTACCTGGCCCGATGGACTGGTACCTTGTGAACAGTGTCTGGCACCAGCCTTCTTTGCCCAGATGGACTGGAACCCCCAGAAGCTGGCCATGGCGATGCCTGCTCCACCATGTATGCAAATTAACTTGCATACTCACTGATTGGCTGTGCGCATAGCGAAGATGCTGTCAATTTACATGTTTCTCTATTATTAGGTAAGATATAAATTATTTTCCTAAAATTTATAATACCTTTCTGTTTCTAAAATGTATATAATACCCTACTATTTATAATATTTTTTTCATTTTAATTTCTTTATTGATTGAGGTATTACATATTTGTCCTCATTCCCCCATTACCTTCCCAACCCTCCTCCCCAATTCAACAATAAAAAAAAAGATCATGGACAACTTTCATTAATAAGTAAATTATAATCCTTGGTCTTTTGTTGTGTCTAAGTGTATGTACAACCCTAAACTTACATTTTAAACTCTTGTTCATTTTTAATTTACCATAGTGTAATTATCTGTTCATGATAAAAACTCAATAAATATTTGCTAAATTTTAAAAATTAAAAATAAATAAATAAAAATAAAAGATTAAAACGTCATGGCTTAGTTATTGATCATATTGGTTTGAATATTCTCTATTTAAAAGTGACATATATCCTATATATTCTTATTTTTAAATTTGATCTTTATTGTTGAAAGTATTGCAGATATCACCTTTTTCCTCCCATTGACAATCTTCCCCCACCTCCATCCTCCCCTTAAACTTTCTTATTAAATATCATAACTATGTATTACTTCTTGATAAATGTGGTGTTTTTGTGGTCATCTGTTTAATATAGTTTCCAGTTTGCAACACATTAAACTTCTAAGGAACATATCATTCTTGCTCACAATGTGTGTGATGTGGACAAATAATATATAAGCCCCTTAAATATAGAATATGTGTTGAAATAATTCTTAGAGTGCTCGCTCTTCACCAACCTTCATTAGAAGTAAACTGAGTCTCATTCCTTTCTGTCATTCTTTATATTGGACCATTGTTTTTTCTTTGGTGGAGCTTATTGTAATTTTAATAGGTTTATTTTATTATCTACTTGTTCTTTCTCTTGCTTCCTCCAGAATGTAAGCTTCATGAGGCAGGGCCAGACATGTTCACTATTGTATTTCTATTGTAGTACCTGAAACATTTCCTGGCACATAATTAGAGTGCAATAAATTTCAATAGAATGAATGTTCTTATTATTTATAACCTTTGCACTTAGCATTATAGTAATATTCAATCCATGTTGATTATTAGATTTTTGGAAATTACATAAGTAGTTTAGCACTATCTCCTCTGTGTAGTGATGTTAATACTGAACTTGCTGGGATGATATTACATTTGTTCCTATTCTCGTCTATACGAAGGCTGATCTCTTTCTTTAGACTGCCAACTTTAATAATGTACTCTCACTGTTCCTCCAAGCCTCTGAAACATATGCAACCCATTTTTCAATTTGTTTTATTAACATGTAATATTCAGAAGAGCCGAGTACCATATGTGACCAGTAAATCAATGCTGCTAACAGAAATAGTACAAGAGCAATACCTAACACTGGAAAGGAGCAAGAAAGAGTGAAGGAAAAAAGAGAGAACAAAATAAATATAATCGTCAAGCATTCTACAGCATAGAAAAAAATGAAGCAGGTAAAAAGCTAGTTATTTACTAGGTTTCTGAATGTGAAAGTGTGAAGAACCCTGATTTGGAAATCAAATGATTTGGTTTGAATCCTAGCTCTATTATATACCAGTTCTGTAAGCCCAAGCAGATGACTTAATATCTTGGATCTTGTTTCCACCACTTTTTAAAAAAGGTTGTAACAGTCTCATGTATTATGAGCAGTGAATGAGATCATGTATATGTGAGTCCATGAACAACTACATTATATATTAAATATAAAATTTAATTTCAGATAATTTTAAGTTCAACTCTTTAAATTACTGACCATTGTGCTTTGTCACTTATTTTGGTAAGTTATTTAACATTTTTGGGCCTCAGTTTTCTCATCTGAACACTAGGAATAATTGCATATTGCTAATTGGATGTCTGGGTAAGTTACCATCTTGAATTGTGACTAAATACAGAGTAGGCAATTTATACATTGAAACTGCTTCTGTTATAATAGTTAATGTGTAAACTACTTTCTCTAAATGTCTCACTGTGTGCATGTGTAGGAATGAGGACAAGAACTTGCATTATAAGAGCTTGCATCAGAGAAACACACGTAGGTATAAAAGGGATACTAGTAGTCTACCAAGGCCAGTTTAGAAATTCTATGAGCTACTACTATAAGCTCCAAGACTAGTGCATGAATTAAAGCTAATTTCTAAATTTTCTGGAGATTAATGCTCTGATATAGTATCATAATGCCACTCACAATTGTAAAAATAATCAAAATAGTGGATTGGGGAAACTTTGCAAGTATAAAGATGTTATAGAACTGCCTAATGAAAAAATAAAAGGAATGCACTTCATCTTGTTCAACAATGAAATTTGGACACGTAATAGTATAAAGGTCAATAGTGATCATAACAAATGATATAATTTTCCACTCTAAGGGTCAAGGAAAATAGACCAGAGAAATTTTCAGAATAAAAGGGTCATTTTCTGCAATAGAACATCTGGTGATAGAGATGTGAGGGAACAGAGTTTTGAAATAGTATGAGATTCAATGAAAATCAACTTAAGCATCAACTGCTGAACTAGGACAGCCTGGTATGAGAGGAAAGTCTGAGATTTAGATAAGTCATATTCTTCTGAATTACCCTTCTTCTTACCATTCCCATTAATATCGCTCCCACAATGGGTATGCTATACAACTGTTAGCTACATGAAAAGGCTTTGCTTTTAATGAGTTTATCTGGACTATGGCCAATGGTGTATTGGTAAATGTTTAAAAAGCACTGTCCTCCAAAACTCTAATTTGTAATGCTTGCCTATTTCCATGGTGATAATATTCCTACCACAGCTAATTTGAAGCTACCAATGGTTTAATTACCAGCTTGAGTAATACTGAAAAATATAACATTCTTGTGATCTGGTGGTAGCCAGTCCTAAAACACCATTCACTGTGGTGTGGCTGCAATGTGCATGATTTCTGGATAAGGTTATGTAATTTCATGTAGAATTGTTGAAGCAGACAAAGATACACGCAGAGGAAGCCCAGCTGAGAAACACTCAACTAATTGCATAATAGCAATCCTTTATATTGAATATTTCCATAGTATTCTCTCTAATAAATACAATTTACATTTCAAGTCTTCAAAACTGTTTAATTATTAATATCTTCATGGGGTTTGACTTCTTTCATTGTTGTCTTCTCTTATTTTCTACTGGCTTAAATATTCTGAAATATCAAAATTTTTGTTTTAAGATTGAAAGTTTAAGGCTGTACTTTTGTGTACATCATTGTGGTCATTTAACTAAATTGGCCAATCATTTCCATATAAACATTCAGAAAAATGAATTCAGTCCTCAAAAACAGTCACCATACCGTGAGTGTCTTTTCTCTGTCCTACAGTGTGTTAACCAATTGCCAACATAAAAGTGAGGAAGATGCAGTTCCTGCCTTCACAGAGTTCAACATGCCAACAAGTTGATTACTTTTATAGATTGAATAGTTTCCTCTCAAAATTCATATGTTGAAGCTCTAACCCCTAGTACCTCAGCATGTAATTGTTTGTGGAGATAGGATCTTTAAGGAGGTGATTAAATTAAAATAATGTCATTATAATGGGCCCTAATCCAGGTTATAAGCAGCACAGAGCTGTCATGGCATCTATGGTCCATGATAGACATTTGAAGCCCCAGTTCCAACCTATTACTCTGTCATATTGAGTATGTGGCCTTTATCTTTATGTTTTAAGACTGTGAAATCTGTATTCCAGAAAGAAGTATGAAGGGGGATTTGAATTAGACAAGTCAAAGTTGTCAAGGGAGGTAGAATCTTGGAAGCTACCACATGGTATATCTGCTTATGAAGTATTGCCCATAACTGAGACCTATGGCTACATCTAGCTATAAGATTCAGAGGGTAATATTTAGCTCAGCTAAAATGTTTATTACTGCCAAGATCGGTTTGGCTCAGTGGATAGAGTGTAGGTCTGCGGACTGAAAGGTCCCAGGTTCGATTCCGGTCAGAGGCATGTACATTGGTTGCGAGCACATCCCCAGTAGGGGGTGAGCAGGAGGCAGCTGGTCGATATTTCTTTCTCATCTATGTTTCTAGCTCTCTATCCCTCTCCCTTCCACTCTGTAAAAATCAATAAAAATATATTTTAAAAAAAGTTTATTACTATGACAAAATAATAATCTCTGATAAACTCTGTCTTATTGATTATCTAGATAACTTTGCTCACCCTTCTTTCCAAATACAGAATACTTGACTCCTTCCCAAGAGAGAATACCCAATATCCCATCTAGTTATTGTATTCATCTCCAGGTTTAAAATATCTTGTGACACACCTTTTAAGAACTGTGTATCTTAATCTATTCACCTTTTCACCCAGTATCCCAACCCTCTTCCCATAGTCACAGGATGTAAAGTACATAATAAGGAATCCTATATAATAAAAGGGGAATATGTAAATAGACCACAGAAGCAGAACAAACAACCAAAGTGTAATATGCTAATGATATGCTAAGGCTGTTTAACTGCTCACCATGAGATGCAATGACCACCAGGGGACAGAAAGTCAACTGATCAACCAGTCACTATGACATACACTGACCACCAGGCGGCAGATTCTCTGACCTGTAGGTTAGCTTGCTGCTGGGATCCAGCAGCTGATTGGGACTGAGTGAGATGGGCCAGACACACCCTAGAGCCCTCCCACAGTCTCTCCCTTATTATGCACCAGTGAGGTCGCACAGCTTGGCTTGTGCCCTCTTGCAATCTGGGACCCCTCTGGGACCCCAGCTGGTTTCAGCCAGATCCCGCAAGCCACTCCCCTTGGGAGGGCACCAGATGCAGGGCACATGGCTGGTGAGCACTGCTGTGGCAGCATGAGCCTCTCCCGATTGGGACTGATTGGGCACGAACCTGCAGCAGGCATAGTGGGGCCAGGATGAGTGGGAGTGACAGGTAGGAGCTGCAAGAGGTGTTGGACTTTGGGTTTTGGCCCAATCCCAGCAGGCCACCCAGAGGGAACCCACCCATGCACAAATTCGTGAACTGGGCCTCTAGTGTAGTCAATAATAGTGTAATAACTATGCATAGTGACAGATGGGTACTTACATTAGGGGGATAACTTTGAAAATGATGTAGTTTCCTAACGACTATGCTATGTATCTGAAATTAATATAAAATAATATTTAATGTCTTGTAATTGAAAAACATATAAATGTATTATTGCAAAAACAACATGTCCAGGTGTAATTCATTGTTTTCTGGTCACCTGTGAACTAAGAAACAACTTTATTGTGCTTTGGTCAGCTATAAACTAAGTTATCTGCCCTCACACTCACCTACCTAGTATATAATTGTAGAGAAGAAACGGAATAGTTGGAAAAACACATTCCATTTAGAGAAAGAAAGAATCGAAACCACATAGAAGTTACTTATCTATAGTAATGATTAAATCATTTCAGGGTAAATGTTGTACACACCCTAATAATAGGCATGAAAGTATGAAATTGAATTTTATAAATTGAACAATTATTTATTTCACATAATTGGTCAGTTATTTCAAGGAACTGACCAGTTTATTCAGGTGTTCAAAAATAATATTTGAATTGTCCTTTTGTTAGGATATTTAAAATAATCTTAAAAGTTTACATTTCTAACCCAACATAAAAGAACAAGATAATAGAAATGACATTTACTGATTGCCTATTATAGTCATATATTCAACAAATAAAAAATAATGATTGACCACTAGTGCATCCTCTCATAGAATTTATATTCTAATAGAAGAACTGACAATGAACAAAAATATAATTACATATATGTTCTATCAGATTTTAAGTGCTATAGAGAAAAATAAAGCTTGGTTAAGGGTGTTAAGAAGAGCCAGGTGGGGGTGGGGGTGGTTTTATTATATATAGTTTTCAAGGAAGATTTGAATAGAGATTCAAAGAGAGTGTTTGTGAAAGGATGCATTTAGTCATGGGACTGAGGAGAAGGGGTTAATGGGGAAAATGAGCACATCTGAAATACTTTAAACAGTAAAGATGAAGTTAAAAAAAAAAAGAATTGTAATGAGTTTTATATATCTCTATATAAAAGCCTAAGTGACCAGAACAACAGGTCGCTATGACAGGCACTGACCACCAGAGACCAGACACTCAACACAGGAGCTTCCCCCTGGTGGTCAGTGTGCTCACACAGCCAACCTCCCCTGCCAGGCCAACTTCCTGTTTTACCTCTCTCCACCTGGCAGGTCCTGATTGCAGGATCAGGGCTGAGCCCAGGGCTGGGATGGGGAACTGGGGGTGGAAGGTGGTGGACATGGACCCTTTCCAAGTGGGCCCCAGGGCTAGCTCCCTCCTCGGAGCTGGGGACCAACCTTCCATGCCCCATTCCTCCCCCTGCCAACAGACCCCAATATGCCTGCTACCTGCCCTCCGCAGTGGCAGCGCAGCGGTAAGGAAAGGAGGGGGGAGGCAGGCAGGGAACTGCACAGTGGCAGGGCGCCAATGATGGCAGCATCATTGTCAGTTCCTTCTGTGCCCCTCCCAGAAACCATCACCTCCTCTCCCGCCCAGCCCCGATCAGCCTGGCCCTGATCGGCCCTGATCACCAGCCAAGCCTGGGGACCCCACCCATGCACATATTTCATACATTGGGCCACTAGTATATACATAATAATAATCTGGTCACTCAGTGTATATATATTAGAGGTCCAGTGCTTGAATTCATGCATGGATGCGGTCCAGCCAGCCTGGTCAGGGTTGGGGAACATGGACAGTTGGACATCCTGACTGCTGGTCAAACTCTTGGTCGAGGGGATAATTTGCATATTAGCCTTTTATTAGATAGGATATACACCGAGTGGCCAGATTATTATGCATTCAGAGATCATAATAATCTGGCCACTCATTGTGTGTGTGTGTGTGTGTGTGTGTGTATTATATGTATATTACATATAGATATAATATAAATTTACAAATTTACAAGTTTCATATATATACATAAATTTTAAAATGTATATATATATATACACATATGAATATATCTATACTAATAAGAGAGAAAATGCTAATTGACCATACCTTCGCTATGCCCATAGCCTAACAGATCAAGTATTCAAATTAAGCCAACAAAGATGGTGGTTAATTTGCATATGCAGGCGCTGAGACCCTGGGTCCCAGGAACATCCTCCAGACTCAGGCTGCTCCTAGCTTGTAGTGTTCCGCACTAGTGTGTGTGTGTGTGTGTGTGTGTGTGTGTGTGTGTGTGTGTGTGTGTTTATTAACCCTCTTCAAAACATTGCTATAATAAATATCAGTTGTCAGTATTATAATCTTATAGAGGAGGAAAGGAGAGGGAAAATGGAAAAACTACATTTTGCAAAGAAACCAAATGTCATACAAATTTTATCTTTCTATATTTTATTCTGTATGGAAAAATAAATATGGACAGTACTGAGCAGGGGAATAAGGCTTATCATCAGATTGAATTGAATGTGAATCCTAGATATAACACCACCTACCAGTTGTAAGAATTTAGGCAAGTTAATTGTTTTAGTTTCCTAGACTGTAAAAACTGGGTTAACACCTAGTGATCTTACAGCTTTGAGAAATTTAACAAAACAATGTGAAAGGTGTAGAACCCTCCTGGCAGATACTGTATTGATTGCCTTGCCCTTTTCTACAGCATACCATGAACCACTTTAAATAATTTGAAAAAATAGCATAACCTACAAAAATGTAGTTCATAAGAACATAAACATAATTCAGTTTGATGCAAATAATATACTTGACTAATTAATAGTATAGCAAGGTGGTGAAAAGTGGGGAGGGGATTTTGGAGTCAAGACCTAGAATTTCCTTTCTCTTTTCATTACTTAATATTATGTGTCTAGTATGTAGTCACACACTTTAAATGCCTTCTGGTTTGATTCTCACAACAGTCCTATAAATTCAGTCGTATTATCGCTACTTTATTGATTTGAAATATACTCAGAGAGGTTAAGTAATATATTCATGATCGCAAAGATAGTAAGCAGAAAATGTGGTATTTAAACTTGTGCATATTTAATTTCAAATCCATGCCTTTAAAAAAATATATATATATAGTTATGACATTATAGATATCAGTTTTCAGATCCTATAAGCATTGTCATGTAGTTTAGTTTATTTCTCTAAAGGCTAGATCAGTAGTACAGTGATAGGTTAGATCAAAAGCAATACCCATCAGTTTTCATTCTTGGCTCTTCCGTACCACTGAAGGAGTCTCCATCTTTTGAGTCATGTTATTTTAGTTTCTGTGACAGAAGCTATATTAGTTTGCTCCATTTCAGGGGAAACTTTCTCAATTCATCTTTGACATTCTGAATTTTTGCATTTCTTCACAGTTTGTTGATTATATCATAAATGTTTATCAAAGCTGGATCCGACTGACATTGGAATGGGGTCATGTAGTTGTAGATGGTTAATCTCTACAGTAAAATGGAAGTACCCTTGAAAGAGCCTCTGAGGACTTCAGCTTTGTTACCATTACAAACTTTTGGACATTTATTTTTATTTTTTAAAATAAATGTCTTAGTGATTACATTTTTGATAATTACTTCTTCCTCTGGAGATATATGTGCTATCAGAACGAAACTGTTGAAGAATACAAACATCCTAAGTTTAGATAGTTCAATTTATTTATGGAAAAATAAATGCTTGATGCTTTCTAAAGTTTGGTTTCACATATAATGCTATGCCCACTTTTGAAACCATTCTGAGTCTATACATTAATGTTCTTTGGAAGTAAGAGAATGTATTTAAAAATGTTCAAAATCAGTAGTAGTCTCAATAGACAACCACATATTTGAGGTGTTGTTTTTTTTTTTTTTTTCAATGACAGTGTTTGTATAGGAATCTCCATTTGTCAATTATTCACAAGTTTTAAAGTTTTAAAAAAGACAATTCAGCTCAGCTGGCATAACATACACCATAGAGGTACCTGCTTCAATTCTTAATCAGGGTATAAACCCAGGTGTGCAGGAGGCAGCCGATCTATGTTTATCATTGATGTTTCTATCTTCTCTCCTTCTCCCTTCGTCTCTCTCTAAAAAATCAATAAAACATTTTAAAAGTAATTAAGAGTTTTAATAGTACCTATATGAAAATAATTCCCATTCTATTTACAGAATTAAAATTTTATGAAGATTGTTATATATACATTTGGCAAAATGAGATTTTAGTCTTCCTAAAAACAAATCAGGAAGAAAATTAACTAAACTTTTACTCTGAGTTTGATAATTAATGAAAAATCCTACATTTTTTAGGGAAATTATGTTTTTTCTCAAAATGCCTGCAACATTATAAGTCATTTTCCTCAGCACTTGACAGTTTGTTATCAACATCAAACTTTCTCTTATTAATAGTTTTTGTATAAAGCTTTCTCTTAATTTTTATTATATATATGTGTATTATTAAATCAACATCAGTGATTTGTGAGTCTTGCACACACTTTGTAAATAATCTATTGATGTATCCATATGGTTCAATGTTTTTATAAGTGTAAGTTTAATGAGCATTTTCCTATATGTAGTTTATGATTTAAAGTGTACAGTGTAATTTTATAAAATAACAATAAATTTGAAATATTTATTGTGTTATCACACCTATGGTCAAAAAAAAGAGGAAATTAGCTTGGTAAATTATAATAGTGACTATTTATTGGATGCCTACTATATGACAGGTGATTTCCTAAGAATGCTTCATTTATCCCCACAACAGCCTGTGTGTACTAGTTAAGTATTCTTATACTCCTTTTACAGATAATTATATTGAGGCTTTCAGAGATCTTCTAACTTGTTCAAGTTCACATGGCTAATATGTGGTAAAGCCAGAATTTAAACCCTATATCTGGCTCCATAGCCTGTTATTTTTCATTATATGAAATTTCGTCCTGAGATTACCTTAAATGAGAAAAGTCTAGAAGAATTCAAGACATATATTCTTCATAAAACTGTGCTATTTCCTTTGAGAAAGCTAGATGCTTTGGTCCTTGACAAGTAAACTTTCATTTATTATGTAAGTTAAATTTACTGTTTATTTTTCATAAATGTAACCTCTTTACTGGGTAAGTTGTTTTTGAGAACTCTTTATTATGGAACTAGTGGAAAGGAGGGAAGAGCTCTAGGAATTTTGTCATATATCATTAGGTTCACTTGAATTAAAAATTGTTTTTTTTTCACTCTCTTTAGTTTTTATGTATATATATATTCTATCATATTTAATGTTAATTGTTTCATATAAATCTGACCCTTTCTTAAGCACACTGTACTAAAAGGTCTCTCTTTGTCTTAAGAATTGTTAAACTATATTGCCTCTTTATGAAGAAGTACATATTTCTTAGGGAAATAATTCTTTTAAAAGGTTAAAATGAATAATAATAAAGAATAATTTCAGTTGTTTAAATAGAGAACTGAAAAAGTGTAATCCAAGAATGCTCGTTGGCACCAGACCCATGGTACTTTCATTTGATTGTTTAATAGATACAATTTCAGTCTAATAAATTTGGTGTCTCTTATTAATCTCCTGAGGGAGGCAAACAAGTGTCAATGTCCATGTTTTCTTCACTTAAATACTTCATTGCAGGCACATTACTACCTATAAAATACTGTATTGTGTTTGCCAAAATGGAAATTTATCTAGTAAGAGATTACATAAGAAATTGTGATGTTCTCTAACATATTTTTGAATTCTTCTTTCATCAAGTTGAAGTTTCCCCTGTTCCTTTCATGTTTTGCAAAACATGACAGAAAAATACTAATAAATAATTTTGTGCTTTGATGGTTTTCTCCATCCAGTCTTGGGTCTTCCTGTATAACTCAACTTGGTTCTCAGTTCAGCCAGAAGCATGGTGACTCAGTGTCCTGTTTCCACTTACTTAGCATTTTTTCCTGTGGGCAATACTCACCCAATTTAAAATTAACTTCATGCCAGATGTGATTTATGGACATCAAAAGACCCATTGCCAAGATATCTGATACATTTTTTTTTTTTAGCAATTCCTTTGGTTGAGTGTTAAGAAAGTTTTTCTAATACAAATGTTTTATGGGTATTATAGCATATTAACATTTCCCTAGTTTCTGCAATTAACACAGTACTGGAATATCTACTATATGATAAAGAACATGGCTTGTTGCTGTGAGGTGAAAGACAAATAAAAGAGAAGTGTGCAGATTCTCAAAGAACTTGATCAAAGAGTTAGGATATCTCCATTCACCTGACTGCAATCCTAAGCAATAATATATAGGCACGTTTTAATTTTGGTTAATGAATATAAGAGAATTTATCGGGCAAGTGCAGTATGGGAAAGACTGAGTGAATTGCTTATTTAGAGAAGGCTGAATGTAAATAATGAAGAGGCAGTATGATGGTAATGCAGTGTGTGTGTGTGTGTGTGTGTGTGTGTGTGAGTGTGTGTGTGTGTGTGTTTCTGTCTGTAAGGGAGGAGAGGGAGAAGGAGAGGAGAGGAGAGAGAGAAAGATATATATATATATATATATATATATATATATATATATATCTCCATTGGAGTGAAAAAATACATTGCATGTATCAAGAATCTTGGAAAAGAAGTAAGAAAATGGTATTTGCACTGTGGCTTGCCTTGCCTTTTATCCCTTCCCATCTATTCTACATGCCTGGGACAATCTGATAATCTTTACCAAACTTCAGATTTCGCTAATTTATAAATATAATTTAAAAGTGTGTTTTCTATGAAATGTAAAATGGTTCCACTTCTGTGAAAAATAATATGTTGGTTTCTCAAAAAATTAAACATAGAATTATGATAAGATCCAACAATTCTTCTTCTGGGTATATATACAAAGGTATTAAAACTAAGAACTTGGACAGATATTTGTACACCAATGTTCATAGCAACATTATTCACAATAGCAAAAAAATTGGGCAATTCAAATGTTGAGCAAAAGAAAAATAAATGGATAAACAAAATGTACTATATACATTCAATGGAATATTAGTCAGCATTAACAAAGAATAAATTTCTAACATATGCTACAATGTGGATAAATAGTGAAGATATTATGGTAAATAAAATAAGTGAGATACAAGAAGATACATATCATATGATTTGACTTATGTGAGGTAACCAGAGTAGTCAAACTCATAGATATAGCATATACTATTGTGATTACAAAGAAGTAGGGAGGAGGGGAATGAAGAGTTATTATTTAATGAGAGTTATAGTTTGGGATGATGAAACAGTTCTGAAGATATGTGACAGTAATTGTAGCATAATAGAAATGTACTTAATGACATAGAACTGTGTAGGTACTTAAAAATGGTTAATACTCTGACTGGTTTGGTTCAGTGGATAGAGTGTCAGCCTACAGATTGAAAGGTACATAATTCAGTTGCACGCTTGATCCCTGGCCCTGGTCGGGGTTCCTGTGGGGGCAACTGATCAATGTGTCTCTCTCATATCAATGTTTCTCTCTGTCTCTTCCCCTTCCCTTCCACTCTCTCTAAAGAAATGGTGAAAAGGGTAAATTTTATGTTTATGTATATTTTACAAGACACTTTTAAATATATATTTTTAATTTTTCATTTTTAATTTTCTGAGAAAACTCCATACTCTTTATTAATTATTTATATATTTCTTTAATTTAAATTATTTATTGTTGAATGTATTACATATGTTTCCTTTTTCCCCCCATTGACCTCTCCCTGGCCACTCCAACCATGTAGCACATGCTCTCACCCCCTAATATCTGTGTCCATTGGTTATGCTGATATGCATGCATACAAGTCCTTTGGTTGATCTCTTACCCTTTCTCTCCCTTCCTTCCCTCTGAGGTTTGACAGTCTGTTAAATGCCTCTATGACTCTGGCTCTATTTTTGTTCATCAGTGTATTTTGTTCATTCCACAAATGAGCGAGTTATATAATACTTATCTTTCTCTGACTTGCTTATTTCGCTTAGCATAATGTTGTCCAGGTCCATGCAGTCTGTTGTGAATGGTAAGAGTTCTTTCTTTTCTACAGCAGCATATTATTCCATTGTGTACACTGTAGATGTACCACTGTTTTTTTAACCCACTCATCTGCCGATGGGCACTTAGGCTGTTTCCAAATCTTATCTATTGTAAATTGTGCTGCTATGAACATAAGGGTGCATATATTCTTTCCAATTGTTGTTTCTGAGTTCTTGGGATATGTTTCTAGAAGTGGCCTTACGGGGTCAAATGAAAGTTCCATTATTATTTTTTGAGGAAACTCTCTACTGTTTTCCACAGTGGCTGCATCAGTCTGCCATTTCCAGCAGGAGTGTACGAGGGTTCCTTCTTCTCCACATCCTTGCCAGCACTTGTCGTTTGATGATTTGTTGATGATACCCATTTTGACATGTGTGAGATGATACCTCATTGTTGTTTTGGTAACAAAAGCCCTGGTCCCGATGGCTTCACAGAACACTTTTACTAAACATTAAAAGAACTAAGACCTACCCTCCTCAGGTTATTCCAAAAAATGTAAGAGAAAGGAACACTTCCAAGCTCATTCTATGAAGCTAGCATTACCCTAATCCCAAAACCAGATAAAGACAACATAATGAAAGAGAATTACAGGCCAACAACCCTGATGAACATAAATGCTAAAATCCTCAACAAAATATTAGCAAGTCACATCTAGCACTACATGCAAAAAATCAAACACCATGACCAAGTGGGATTATTCCAGGGATGAAAGGTTGGTACAATATCCACAAATCAATAAACATGATACATCATGCACTGTTTTTCATAAAGGCTGCTGCACCAGTCTGAGTTTCACCATCAGTGTATGAGGGCTCCCTTTTCTAAACATTCTAGCCAATACTTGTTGTTTGTTGATGATAGCCATTCTGACAGGTGTGAGTCATTTTTATTTGCAAATTTGTGATGATTAGTGTCTTTGAACATTTTTTCATATGCCTTTTGGACTTCTGTATGTCCACTTTGGAGAAGTGTGCATTTAGGTGTTTTGCCCGCTTTTTTTTTTTTATTGGATTGTTTATCTTTTTGTTGTTGTTAAATTCTAATTTTGGAGGTTAACTCCTATCAGATGTGTAATTGACAAATATGTTCACCCATGTAGTGGACTCTCTTTTTATTTTGTTAATGGTTTCTTTTACTGTGAAAAAGCTTTTATTTTGGTGTAGCCCTTTTGTTTATTTTCTCCTTCGTTTGCATTATCATAGATGTATCCATAAACATATTGCTATGACAGATATCTGATATTTTCCTGTGGTTTCCCATCTTACATTTAAGTATTTTAACCATTTTGAGTTTATTTTTATGTATGGTGTAAGTTGGTGGTCTAGCTTCACTTTTTTGCATTATTTGTCTAACTTTCCCAACACCATTTATTGACAAGACTGTCTTGACTCAGTTGTAATCTCTTGCTTCCTTTGTCAAATATTAATCGAGCATAATGGCTTGGGCTGATTTCTGGATCCTCTGCAGGGATATATCCTAAGAAATCAGAAACACCAATCAGAAAGTCTATATGCACCTCCATATTCATAGCAGCACAATTTACAATAGCTAAGATTTGGAAACAGCCTACGTTTCCATCAGCAGGTGAGTGGATTAAAATAAAACCAACCAAAACTGTGGTACCTATACACAAAGGAATACTATGCTGCTGTAAAAAGAAAGGGCTCTTACCATCTGCAACAGCATGGTTGTACATGGAAAGCATCATGCTAAGCAAAATAAGCCAGTCAGAGAAAGATAAGTATCATATGATCTCACTCATATGTGGGATCTAATGAACATCATAAACTGATGAACAAAAATAGGCCCAGAGACATAGAAGCATCAAACAGAAGGTCAAACCTCAGAAGGAAAGCAGGGGACTGGGAGAAGGAAGAAGATTAACCAATGAATTCATATGTGTATATGAAAGACCTGTGGACACAGACCATAAGGTGGTGAAGGCTGGAATGGGGAATGGGGATGGGAGGGAGAGGTCAATAGGGGAAAAGAGGACACATGTAATACTTTCAACAATAAAGATTAAAAAATAAATTAAAAAATAAATGGTACATACTTTCACACCTCCAAAAGTATTTCCAAAAGCCTTGTCTAAGAAAGCAGAAAACTCCATGGCACATCTGCATTGTAAATTTTACATAGAGACAGAAATCTAGAGGTTTATAAATTATTTCCTTAAAGTCAAAGATCATGTTCTTTTTCTTCACAATTTAATACTAGTTTTGATGCCATAGAATTATAGGGAGAGAAGTTATAAATGTGTTAGATAGATAATAACACAGATAAGGAACAAACAATTATTTAAGAGACTATATACCAAGCATTACATATTACAATGCTAAATCCTGTAAACAATAACTACTGTAAAATTCAAAGAAAACATGTCAATAGAGTTTGAGTGATAGAAGATAATTTCATGTAAGAACAGATGGTTGAGTTGGGCTTGAAGAATGAATAATATTTGGGTAGTGAAAGAGATATAATATGTCATTTTAAGCCAAGGGACAATAATTGGTGTAAAAGCACATAGGTAGAAATGAATTTGGCTTATCTATAGAACAGTGAGTAAATATCTGACTATAGAACAGAGAGAAAAGTAAATACCAGGAAATAAAGTTATATCAGTTAGGGTCAAATTATAAAGTCCTTTAATACAGATAGTTTATTTATATGAAATTGTATCTGGCTAATTTTGCCAAATACAGTCTGTCCCAACTTCCCACTAAATTCTTTTGAGACACACAAACACAAAAACCCACAACATCATTGGGAGTTGGCAACAATAATAAATCGGTTGCCAAAAATATGTGGAAAATGTCCACTAATAGGGTTTTGGAACTGAATATAGAAACACAATTGTTGGCCAACATATGCTAAGTTTTTAGGAATAGAACAAATTTGCTAGTCTGAAAGAAAATAGGAGGAGCATTTTTTTGCCTTTTATCTAATCTTTGGTTCAGAATTTTAAATTATGTATTAACCATAAAACTGGTTGCAAATCTTTTTACTACATAGGGCCTCCTCTTTGAGTCTTCTCCCCACTATATTTATTTATTCTCCATTAGTAGCTTATATTCTAAATCCTGTTAGAAAGCACAATTCCCATGATGGCTCTTTAATAAGTAGGGAGTGACTCAAGAGTGAAAAGTTAATGTTGGTGTTTATAATTCCTTGAAGTAAAGCACTATAGGTCAGCAACTAGCTATTTCCTGAATACTTGCATGCACTTTCCATAGTATACAGTTGTATTTGGGAAACAGCTGTTTAGAAATTACATTTGTCCTCCTCATATCTATGTATAGCCATGTTTATTGTAAAGAGAATATAAATCAAAGTCTGTAACTTTGAGGCAGAAATGGTCAAGTAGGCATTCTTCTCCACTATGATTTCTCTATCTTATAGCTGAAGGTGAAGGATTCAAAGGTCCTAGAGGATGACAGATGAGAGCCGACTGGCTTTCTAAATACCCAAATGGATATTTTCCCCCTGAATACCCATTATCAGTTGTTTCAGAAAAAGATAAATTATCAACTCACTGAACTTTTAAAATTTGTTACAGATGTTATTGCTATAACAGATATAGGCTGGTTATAGACAGAGTAGAGTATCTGTTAGCAATATATGCTGGTGTACTGGTTAAAAAAGTTATTCCATATAATGAGTCTTTGAGTTTGTGGGGAAAATAAACAATCTCTCAGTCTAGTAGAACATAACAAATTAAAAAAACAAACAAACATTAGGCACTAGAAATTGGTCCTGAAATTATGCAAGCAACCCATGTTCAGTATATAATACTACATGCATCTCATGCACCCTGCTATATTTGTCACCTGTCTTCATCATTGTGATCCTGTAAATTAAGTAATAGCATCTTAGTTTTAGACAAAACAATGGAACCAACTACCCAAGGTCACACAGCAAGTGATGGAACAGGGTATAAACCACATGTTTCTTATTTCAAAGTCACTTTTACTACTACTTTCTAACAGTTCCTGAAAAAAATTATTTATCCAACTGGAAAATTGATAGAGAATAAAATCAAAGGACACCTACATATATTATCTGTTAGAAGTGTTTAAATTTAGGTAAATTTTTCTTTTTAATTCAAGAATAAGTAAGATTCAAAGTAGTAACTGATACATATATCAACCATTCCTGTGGAATATAAATAGAAAACAGCTTTGTTTTAATTTCCCAAGACTTCTTCAAATTTATTCTGTGAGGTGAGTTCTTCCCTTCTCCTTGAATAAAAATTCAGGAAAATTCCATATCTTTTTAGTAATAAAAGTCTCATTTTATAATTAATATATTTCCTTTACTGGCAGTCAGACATCCCTCTCACAATCTAGCAATGTAAAAATGCAACTATAAATTTTATTCAAGGTTGTGCTCTTTTCCCAGCTCAAGCCTACTGCCAGTCTCACTAACTTGAATAGCAAAGAGGATATGTTTTCTCTACCATGTATTTTGCTCATGTTCCATCTTGTTAACCTTTAATTTCTTCATGATAAGATAACAGCCAAAGGAGAGGAGAAAATGGCAAGGGAAAGAGTGAATTTATTATACTACCATGAGAAGGAACAGACACTCCTGGAGTTATAGCTGTTTAAGCTTGATCATTATTGCATGGATTGCTTTATTAACTTAAGAGACCACTTCATCACTGGAAATGCATTACTTATAGTTCTCCTAATATTTGTTAATGTCTCTCTTCTGCTTGTTTCTTTATCACATAGTAATTTGACCATTGAATACTGATTGGGGACATCTCTCCCATGGCCTCTCTTAGCCAAGTTCAAAGGAAACCCATGCTAGATCTTTGTATGTGTGGCCTAATTTGCTCCATAAGATACATTCATGTATTCTTTGCCCCAACATACTTGGGGAGTACTGACATTGTTCAAATACAGCAACTTATCTTTGCTCTGCTTTAAGAGAAAATAGCTAACAAGTCTTGCCCTTTAGATTGTCTTCGTGGTATGAGCCATACATTAATAATCAGAGACATACATCATACAGTCAGGCTCCAGGGAACATATTTTAAACTCTCCATATGATTCTACAGAATATCCTTTCCTTCAACCTGTGCTAAGAGGCAAGCATCCCTCACTAATCACATTTTGAAAAGATACTACTCATAGCATCCCAACAACTCTTTCCAAAATTTCTCTCCTAAATGCCCACTCTTTTATAGAATTCCCTAATATCTTTTACTAGAGGGCTGGTGCACGAAATTAATGCACTGCGAGTCAGGGGGTCCCTCAGCCTAGCCTGCACCTTCTCCAATCTGGGACCCCACAGGGATTGGGCCTAAACTGGCAGTCAGACATCCCTCTCACAATCCAGGACTGCTGGCTTCCAACCACTCGCCTGCCTGCCTGCCTGATTGCCCCTAACCTCTTCTGCCTGCCAGCCTGCTCACCCCCTATCTACTTCCCTGCCCACCTAATCATCCCCTAACCACTCCCCTGCTGGCCTGATCATCCCTAACTGCCCTCCCCTGCAAGCCTGGTTGCCTCCAACTGCCCTCCCCTGCAGGCCTGGTCACTACCAACTGCCCTCCCTTGTTGACCTGTTCGCCCCCAACTGTCCTCCCTTGCTGGACATCTTGTGGTGGCATCTTGCGATGACATGGGCGTGGCCATCTTGTAACCACATGGGGGTGGTCATCTTGTGTGAGGATGTGGCAATCAATTTGCAAAGTATCTCTTTATTATATAGGATAGGCTGAAAATGGAGTATTTGAGTAGGATTTTTAAACCAGTATTCAGTCACTTTTATAAATTCCACATGGTGGTCTTCCACCTGTTGGTTTCTAATATTTTAGTTCTATATCCCAAATTCAGACTTAAATACTTCAATTTAACATCATATTACAAAATAAACACAAAAAATGAAACAAAATAACAAAAATAACAATTAATAATAGAACAAGGGAAATAGAGGATAGTAAGTACTCAAAGAGATCTCAATTATAAAAAGCAATCTAATTTTTAAAAATCTGACTTTTTTGTGTTTGTTTTTTTTTTATAAAGTAGCATGATATCAATTAGTCTAAAAAGACATTGCTTTCAAATGGGGATCAAATTTTTATTCTAATTTAATAGACAGTGAGATACCAAAAGAAACAATCAAAGGGTACTATTTGGTTATGTATCTCCTACCTGCTGAGGAAAATGTTGGAGCAGTTTTTGAGCACTAAAAATTACATCCATTAGAACATTAGGATTTACAATTATGACAAAATAGGGGGAAAATGCCAACCCCAATTTTTAGGATTGCTATCTGAAACATCTATTTTTTATATTTTTTTAATTTTTAAATATATTTTATTGGTTTTTTTAGAGAGGAAAGGAGAGGAACAGAGAGCTAGAAACATCGATGAGAGAGAAACATCGATCAGCTGCCTCCTGCACACCCCTACCGGGGATGTGCCCACAACCAATGTACGAGCCCTTGACCGGAATCAAACCTGGGACCTTTCAGTTCGCAGGCCAACGCTCTATCCCCTGAGCCAAACTGGTTTTGGCAAAACATCTAATTTTTAGTGATGGGACTGTGGTTGGGAAAGAGATGCTCTTTTTGCATATGACAAGTGGTTCATTTAAATAATCTTTGACCTAGTTCTCTTCAAGAAATGGAAATCATAAGTGTATGCTATTTTAGGGTACTTTATTGTAGTTAACTTGTTGGAGAGATGCCTTTCTCAACAAGATCCACTGTGATGAGATTAATGACACAAATTGGAGACAGTGTAGCTAGTGACTGGAGCAGTAACTCTAATGTGTTGAGGATATCCATCAGCAGTAGAACTGTTCATATTTAGTTAGCTACTTTGGCAATGGTGAATAATGTAGCCCCAGAAAATGTCATCTAGTAAAGCATCAGTATGAAATAATACTAATAGGCAAATTGAAAACGTTCAGAAAAGCTTTAGCCACTGCCAAGATGGTATGATCCACCCATGATCTGGGACAGGAAGAGGAATTGAGGGATTTAGTTAAGATAGCATATAACTTATCCTTTAAAGTGGGATACTTTTTAAAAGTTAAAGGGCTATATTAATAATTATACTACTACAACAAACCTAAACTAAGACTATCTGGGCTAACTGGACATATAGTATTTCTGGATTGGAGGACTACTTAGGAAGTGAGTGGCTAAGGCAAATACAAGTGATGTCTCCATATCTGCTTTGAAGGTGGGCACTTAGGAATCAATGAGCACCATTTTCTGTGCCTACTTACTATTGTTCAATTGTTTTCCAAGATAACTAGCTTTATTTTCAGCCATAAATTATCTATCTATATCCTTCTATCCACATAAATTTGGGATAAATAATAGTCCAGACCTCAAATAAAAGCATATAAAATTTTTGCTTATCTTAACTTTCTGCCTTTTAAAAACATTTAGCTTTTCAATAATTCTCAAAAGTTAAGTTGATTTAGACAGTATGAGGGAAGATGCTAATGAATAACACTATGAGGGTGGTTGGGAAAATAACAGCAAGGGCTGAGGAGCTTAATTTAATGTGGAGGATTATGAAAAGCTCTTAGAGTTTGCAGAAGTGCAACCATAGTCAATTGAATTTAGTAATATTTGGTGCCTAGCCTGTGCTACTTATTATCTTTCCTCAATTAATTTATAATCTGTTTAGGGAGATTAGAAATCTGCACATGAAACAATTAGTGTTCAAATCAGGATAATAAAATATCAAATTATGAATTCCAGATAATGAATATTACAATATAGCATGGGAGAGAAGTTACTGTGTATGTATGTGTGTGTGGGGTTCTTAACCATAATACCCTACCCCAAATAGATATTTCATCAGAAATTTACAGAAATAGCTAAATTTTTGCTAAAAATCTATGCTCAATCATTTCCATAGTGTGGAGTTGTTACCCAAAGATACCTGTCCTGCCAATTATGACATCTTCCTATCATAAACTTTGCATTCTGTTATGACCATGTGACCAGTTTTCTCTGTTGAAATATAGGCAAAGATGATGTAGATTACTTTGTGGATAGTTCACTTTGATGAAATTGGTGTGCTTTTGCTGCACTTAGTTCCTCCATCTGCTGCTGGAGGCTAAGACCAGCAGGTCATAATTATGCAAGAAGTCCTTCAGAAGACTGATGGACTTTGATATTCAGCAGGGCTGAAAATTTGCATATTATTACCTGCTGCTGGCTGAATAGATCTCTGAATCACTGATCAGAAACAACTGAATTTTACTGTTACACTAATGAGAAGCAAGATTTTATTTTGTTAAGATTTTGAAACTTTCAGGTTTTGTTTTGTTTTGTTACAGCAATTAGTATTACCGTAAATAATATGGGCACCAAGTTTTGCAAGAGTCTTCACAAACAAGCCATCTCACAGTAGCCAGGAATTTAATTGCTTACTGATTCTTTTGCTCCATTATTCAGTATAATTAGGAAATGCATTAGTTCCCCCTTGTGTTTACCTAATAATAAGTGGGTCTAAAAGAAGAGGAGGAAAGAACTGATTTTCCAGCAAACACTTCAGTCCCCTCACTTATTTTAAATTAATTTGAAGCTGTCTAAATTCAACTGCTGACCTCTTTACATAGTTTTGCAGGATGAAACAATGAAACAGATGAGTATATTGAATTCAAAATTTAGTAGATGTACTCCCTCCCACCTAGCTCAGGATTCCATAAGTTTAAAATTCTTCTTTTAATACTAAATATGATTACTAGCAATAGTATTAGATATTTCCAATCATGAGATTTTACTAGCTTGGGCTAGGGAATTTAACATCCAAAGTGTTCAAGTGGTAGAATTTCAGATTGGGGGCTCGGTTCTCAGTGGGGGGCATGCATGAGGGGGCTGAGCAATGATTCTCTCTCAACATTGATGTTTCTATCTCTCCCCTTCCTCTCCTTTCTGAAATCAATAAAATATATTTTAAAATATGTAGTTATAAGTATACCACTATTATCTGTGTTTTCATTTTTGTTGTTTCAGTTACCCATGGCCAATCATGGTCTGATAATGTTAAATTGAAAATTCCAGAAGTAAATAATTTAGAAGTTTTAATTGCAGGCCATTCTAAGAGTGTGATAAAGTCTCATACTGTCCTACTACATCTTGACCAAGACAAGAATAATTTCTTTGTTCACCATATCCACATTATATAGGTGCTACCTAACAATTAATCACTTAGTAGCTAAGTTATTATATATATTATCATGGTATCACAATGCTTGTGTTCAAGTAACTTTTATCTTAATAATGGCCCCAAAGTAATGATTCTGGAAATTTGGATAGACCAAAGAAAAGCCTTACAGTGTTTCCTTCAGTAAAAAGATAAACGTTTTTGACTTTATAAGAAAAGGAAAAAAAAATCATATGCTGAGGTTGCTAAGACCTAAAGAAAAACAAATTTATCCATGATATTTTGAAGAAAAAGAAAGAAATTCATATTGGTTTCATTGTCATACATCAAACTGCAAAAGTTATGGCTGTAGTGCAAGATAAGTATGTAGTTAAGATGGAAAAGGCACAAAATTTGTGGGCAGAAAACATGAATAGTAAACATGTTCTGATTGACAACAAAGTGTTGCACCAGAAAGCATTGAGCTTATACAAAGGTTTCAGCAATGAGTAACTACATTCATATAACTTTTATTATAGTTTATTATTATAGTTATTTTGATTTATTATTACTAACTTCTTATTATGCCTAATTTAAAATTAAAATTTATCATAAGAAAAACTAAGCATAAAGGGTTTGGCGCTATTGATGGTTTCAAGCATCCACTGGGGATATTGGAGCATATCTCTTATGAATAAGGGGTAACTACCATAATAATTAAAAATTAGCTACTAGTGTTTAAATAGGTTAATGCCATTGTAAGAAATACAATAAAATGATGCATAAGTTAGTTTATGATAAGAGAGTATTTTAAAAGCTACTGCTTTGAAATAAATAAATGTATATTTTTGGAGCAAGTTAAAATAAAATTAACTTATATTGGTGAAATAGAACACTGGTTCTGGAACATCAGTATCACTTAGCAAATTCAAATTCGCAGGCCCGACCCAAGATATTCAGAATCACAAACTCTTGGGTGGGTTCCTGCAATCTGTATTTTAATACACTAAGTGATTCTGATGCATATTTAAGTTTGAGAACAATAAGCCATATCATGCCCCAGTAACAAACCAACCCTGAAATCTTAGTAGCTTATCAAAATTTAGGATTATTTCCCACTTAAATTACATGTCAGATGGTGATTGACAGTTGGGTGTCAATACCACATTGTCATGTAGTACCCTGTTGACAGAGGTACCAATATCTTATAGCTGTGCTCTCTGGAGCATGTGACCTCCAGACACTTCAAAAGGAGAAGAGACAGCTAAAATGTTGTGATTTTATATTTTAATTCTTTCCAATAGCCCACAAGTACTAGTCATGTGATCCTTCTAACAGTAAAGGATCTGAGAAATGATGGAGTGTAGTTAAAGTGTTTGATAATCATTATTATCACTGCCACAGATCTCTATATTACACTTTATCTAAATTATTGCAGATGTACAAAATATTTCAAAACAACAGTTGAAATTATACAATAGGAAAATATAGGTCAACATTTGTAAAATACTCTCTGTCATGGGAAAGGCCTTTCTAAGCATGTTTTTTTTTTTAAATATATTTTTATTGCTTTCAGAGAAGAAGGGAGAGGGAGAGAGAGATAGAAACATCAATGATGAGAGAGATTAATTGATCAGCTACCTTCTGCATGCCCCCTTTGGAGATTGAGCCCATAACCCCGGGCAAGTGCCCTGACCAGGAATAGAACCATAACATGCTGGTTCATAGTCAATGGTCAACCACTAAGCAACACAGACCAGGATAAGCATGTTTTAAATAACAGAAATCATAATACAAATAATGACAGATTTAACTGTATATAAATTAAGGAATGTCAAAATGAAATAAAATTTATAAAAGAAGCAGAAAACACATTTGCATATATTACTAAAGGTTAATGATATCAATATGTAAGAAGTTCTTAAAGCAGTAAGAAAAAGAAAAACATTCCAATAAAATTTTGGGAAAATGTGATATTAAAATATTTGACCTCAATAATTATCAAAGAAATTAAAATTAAATCTAGGTATTACACTCTACATCAAAAACTATCAGAAGAAAATATATAATATACAGTGTTGACAAAAGCTTTAGCATAATTTATTTATTATTGGTATTGGTACTATGATTCTGAAAAGAATGGTGGCCTATACCTATATACTAGAGGCCCAGTGAACAAATTTTGTGCACTGGGGGTGGTGTACATCAGTCCAGCCTGCACCCTCTCCAATCTAGGACCTGTGGAGGGATGTCCAATTGTCCATTTAGTCCCGATCCAAACGACAGTCAGACATTACTCTCACAATCCAGGACTGCTGACTCCCAACTGCTCTCCTGCTTTCCTTCCTGATTGCTCCTAACTGCTTCTGCCTGCCAGCCTGATATCCCCTCACCACACCCCTGCCAACCTGATTGATGCCTAACTGCTCCTCTGTCAGCCTGGTCATCCCTAACTGCCCTCCTCGGTAGGCCTTGTCCCCCCAACTGTTCTCCCCTGTAAGCCTGGGTCCCCCAAAACTTCCTTCCTCTGCCAGCCTGCTCACTTTTAACTGCCTTCACCTGCAGGCTTGATCACCCACAACTGCCCTCCCTTGCAGGCCTGGTTCTTCTCAACTGCCCTTCCCTGCTGGCCTGATGACCCCCAACTGCCTGCCCTTGTAGATCTGGTCTCTCCCAATTGCCCTCCCCTGATGGCCATCTTGTGTCCACATGGGAGCAGGATCTTTGACCACATGGGGGCATCCATCTTGTGTGTTGGAGTGATGGTCAATTTGCATATTACCTCTTTATTATATAGGATTTTTATTTGAGTTCTACACACATATAGTTAATAATATATGATTTAAGGATATCTATAATCAGAAAAGTTGATTTTACTTTTTTATTACTGCTAAAAAGTTTTCTTAATGCTTACAGTCCTGAACTATAGGTTATAGTATACTATACAATATACTTTATAGATTAGGACTGTGGTAGTGAGGATGAAAACTTTCCAGGAAATACAGAAAACAAGAAGGAATTATGAAGGTACAAGGTTTCAGCAATAAAAAGCTTATGCAATGTAGTTAATATTTTCTGCTCCTTATCTGACCTGATGTTTATTAGGAAAATGGTATTTCATTCATTTAATGAACAAGAATAATTTAGTTTAATAACATTTTCTATTTTATGCAATTGTCAGAAAAATACATTAGGAGCAAATACTTTTTGTTTATCTCTACTTACAGTAAGTTGTGTCCCCCCTTTTTTTGGGGTGGTGAGAATTATAAATGTTCTTGCTCAATTGTTGAAGCACAGCCCTCAAAGTCAAAACACAGCATTTAGCCAATGCAGCCCTCCCCTCTTCACCTTCACCTCACTCAACCTGAGGGTTTATAAGAATGATTCTGAGCAGGCATTTAATCTCATATATAGAAGTTACATAATCCATTCTCTAAAAGGCATTTGAAGGACTAGCAGATTAGTCCATACTGGAAGATGTAATTTTATTTTTTCTCTGTTTTTATTGTTTGAAGAATTACAAATAGTAGTACATATGTCTCCTTTTTCTCCCCTTGACCACCCCCAGCCTCCCCTAACCTGCCCTCCTCCCACCATATGGAAGATGTAATTTTAAATCATTATATTTCAATGAGTAGCCTTATATTAAGTACAAACTTTGAAGCCAAAACCGGTTTGTCTCAGTGGATAGAGCATCAGTCTGTGATCTGAAGTATCCCAGGTTTGATTCTGGCCAAGGGCATGTACCTTGCTTGCGGGCACATCCCCAGTTGGGGGTGTGCAGGAGGCAGCTGATCGATGATTCTCTCTCATCAATGTTTCTAACTCTCTATCCCTCTCTCTTCCTCTCTGTAAAAATCAATAAAATATATTTTTAAAAAATTGATCGAAAACAACTAGAAATTACCAAAGAAAAATATTTGCTTGCCTAATTTTTTTTTTTCTCTACCAAAATTATCTTTATTTTTCTCCCCAGAAAGTTATTGCTGGATTTGGGGATCTTATTACTATAATATTTTATTATCTGGAAAATTGGATACACTGCTTATTAAACCAACATTCAACTTATCCAAGAAATACTTTATGTTGTACCTGGCTGTTTTCCCCTTATACTTTTCCATGTTTATTTTGCTAAAACCTATTAGGTATATGAAACAACGGCGACTACACTTTTTTTTTTTCACTTTTAAGTCCCCAAAACTTGAACCAGCCTTGAGTTAAATTAAAACCTATCTTATGGTAAAGTGTACACTGTAAACACTTAACTATTTTATTGTATTTAAAAATTCAGTCTTAAAATGTATAGGATATAATGCAACAACTAGAACTCTTATGCAATTAACAGGGATAGGTACTACATTACATTTATGTTCTTAAAATATTAGCCTACTTTCCTTTTCTTTTATTAAATAAATAATTATTTAAGCCCTGATTTCCCATAGTGCTGTAGATGTGTTATTAATAATACAGAGACTTTACAGATCCTTACTTTTCATAAATAGTTCTAATATAGCTCTTGAAATTTCCACGATAAACCTTGTCATGATATTTCTGATCAAGTTTGAATTACATTACTATCAGATACAAAGACTCAATCTGAACAACATCATGCCTTCATTTAAAAAATACTGTGACTTAACATGAATAATAATGGTGACATTCATTTGTTTATATTCTTTGTGCTTCCTGTGAAGTTGACCCTTTTCTCATAAAAAATACACCATACCTTTTATCTATTTATCCTTTCAAAGGTTCAGGCTAGATGTCTTGCTTATTCAAGGGTCTCAAAATAGCCACAACAAATAGATTATTTAATTCAGTCATTAATACATATTTTAAGTTTTAAAACTTGAAGTGAAAAATCAAAGGAAAGTACAATGAAAAGTAGATTCCTATTGTTAATGAGATGTATTATCTATTGAAGATACTAATTTCACTACAGGATGCAGTCTTGGAGCCTTGTTGTCTAATTAGAATTCATTTCCATATTCTTTATAATACCTTCTTCAGCTGAAATCTCAATGGCTTTTTTTCTTCACTTATGACTCACCCAAAGACTTTATTTTCTCCTAAACTATTATTCTAATGCAACTGCATTTTTCCAGTAAACATGTTCTAAGACTAAAATAACTTGTTGGTGAACATCTTCTAAATGGGAGAAATTCATTATACTAAGCTTGCTTCTAATACGTATCTCTGAACTAGGTCATGGCATCTGGGAAGCATGTTTCTGGGGACCCTGAAGACTGTTTGCTGAATAGCTTGCAGTTGGATTATGTTTACAGTTATCTAGTGCACATATGAACTGGACAGAAACATTTAATCCCATGTCTGAAAGAATTAAAAAAAAAAGGAGCCATGTTGTTCTATAAACTGTCTCCACAATGTTAAATGCCTACACACAACTTGTCCTTTGAGATCATGAAAGCAATTTAAATATGCAGCTCCTGAGGCATTGCCTAATCTGACAGACTGAGTACTTCACCTTTTATCATTCTGGGTTATTCAGATTAATTCCAAAATGTCTCTGCAAAGTTTTATCAATGTTTAATAATATATGCTAATTACCAAATGAAATTTTTTATTCAATCCAATTCTGTGACCTCTTAGGTGAGAAGCTGGTTTATTGCCAATCTTAAGAGGGACATTTCTGGGTGAGTTTATGGGGGCTTGTGGATAGTTTGGGTAAAAGTACAAATAAGGGAATAAATATCTCCCTCTAATAAAAGGGTTGCAGAAGGAACATTTGATCTCTTCTACAATTCTTGATTGGATGATATTGTGCCCTGTGAAAATAGGAGAGAACCAAATGATTACTAACGAGAAAATAAAAATACTGGTACATTGAAAATTCTTGCCGAAGCCGGTTTGGCTCAGTGGTAGAGCTTCGGTCTGCGGACTGAAAGGTCCCAGGTTCAATTCCGGTCAAGGGCATGTACATTGGTTGCTGGCACATCCCCAGTAGTGCGCAAGAGGCAGCTGGTCGATGTTTTTCTCTCATCGATGTTTCTAGCTCTCTATCTCTCTCCCTTCCTCTCTGTAAAAAATCAATAAAATATATTTTAAAAAAAAGAAAATTCTCAGTCATTTTTCAGTTAGTTTACTTTATAAAATTTGACAACTGGTAAACCATATGGGAGGTGAATATGAAAGCTTTATGAGTTTTTATCTACCAAATTATAACCCAGTTTATACTGGGAAGAAATTAGGGAGTATTGTATATATCCTACCTTTACAACATGTGAGGGCTTTTGCTTGTGTATTATTATTTTTTTACTTCTTTTTTTATTTAAATTCTTTATTGTTGAAAGTATTACATATGTCCCCTTTTTCCTTCATTTACCTCTCCTTGTCTGCTCCTGCCCCCCAGCATAGTCCCTCACACCCCTACTGTCTGTGCCCATTGGTTATGCTTACATTCATGCCTACAAATTCTTTGGTTGATATTTTACCCCCCTCCCACCCTTTCCTGCTTTCCCTCTGAGGATAGGCAGTCTGTTCAATGCTTCTATGTCTCTGGATCTATTTTTGTTCATCAGTTTATCTTGTTCATTATTTATTTGGAGTCTACCTCCATGTTTCCAGAAATGACACGTATTGCTCTTTTTTAAAAGATCCTGTTATTAGTGGTGATGTTTATTAACTCATATTGAATTTCTCCATTGTTTTTTATTTTGTTTTTGGCCTATTGAGTACTTTTATGATTCAACAATGCTAGGGAATATTGCAGAGCAGATTATTACTCTGATATCACTAATCACTGGAGCTTGTTATTCAAGTTTGCCTCCACTTTTCATATACCAAACAAAGTCAAATAGTTTATTTCAGTTTAAAGACATTAAGCAGATGAATTCATTGCTATTTAAATAAAATTTAGGTGGCTAATTAAACATATTAAGAAAACTGAGACGAGTTAAAGATTTGGCCAGAACCAAACATCATCTTTACTGAGTTATGTATGTAAAAGCTACTAAATATCTCATTTAACAAAAATGATATCAAAGATTCTCCATAATAAATGTAGATGTCAAAAATGCTAATCCAGAGAAACCGTCTAGAGCTTTAAATCATTTTTTGCAGACTTGCAGTTCATAATTATAGTTCAGCAACTCTCACTAGTTAAGAATCTTATACTTTTGAAACTCTGTTATCATTGTACTAGTATTCTGGCAACTTTCATTCTAAGTACCATTTTCAAGTTAATTGACCTAGTTGTGAAACACAAAATATTTACATCTTATTATGCTTTGGGGTTGCTATACACATAGCACAATTTCTATTACAAAAACACTCCATAAAAACCCACAATTGTTGTTGTTCTTGAAATTTGAAATTTAAGGTTGAAAATGTAAGTAGGGAAAGTTGAAGAGAAATTGCTCCTTCATGATAGAATATGAACTGAAAGAATCCATATGGAACATCTCAGCAATCATTTCCCATATTGCCATGCAAACAGTGTAGCTTCTGTTAGGAAGACTTTCTAAGGTTTGTGTAAGAGAAAAAGTCTATAGAAATTTCAATAAAATTTATCACAGTCAATTTAATTTGACAATTATGAAACACCCATAACAGAAAACTGAATAGTTTATAATTGCTGCTTTTTTAAAATTTTTATTGGATTTATTGGGGTGACATTAGTTACTAAAATTATATAGATTTCAAGTGTACAATTCTATAATATGTCATCTGTATATTGTATTATGTGTTCATTACCGTAAGTCAAGTCTCTTTCCATTACCATTTATCCCCCTTTCCTCTTTTCTACCTTCCCCACTCCCTGTCCCTCTGGTAATTAGCATACTGTTGTCTGTGAATCCCTTCACCTTTTTCATCTAGCCTCCCAAATCTCTCTCCCTCTGACAGCTGTCAGTCTCTTCTCTGTATCTATGAGTGTATTTCTATTTTATTTTTGTTTATTTTGTTCATTAGATTCCACATATAAGTGAGATCATAAAATATTTGTCTCTCTCTGACTGGCTTATTTCACCTAGCATAATATTCTCCATGTCCACCCATGCTGACCAAAAGATAAGATTTTTTTCCTCTTTTACACTGCTTAGTACTCCACTGTGTAAATGTACCACAGCTTTTTTATTCACTCCTCTACTGATAGCCACTTGAGCTGTTTCCAGATATTGGCTATTGTAAATAATGCTGCAATGAACTTAGGGGTGAATATATTTTTAAAAAATATATTTCCAGAAGTGGACTCGCTGGGTCAAATAGCAGTCCCATTTTTAACTTTTTAGAAACCTCCATACTGTTTTCCACAGTGACTGCACCAATCTGCATTCCTACAAACAGTGCATGAGGGTTCCCTTTTCTCCACATTCTTTTCTAATTTGTTGTTTATTGATTTATTGATGATAGCTATTCTAATAGGCATGGGGTGATATCTCATTTGGGTTTTAATTTGCACCTCTCTAATGATTAGTTATGTTGAGTATCATTTCATACATCTGTCCTCTTTGGAGAAGTGTCTATTAAAGTCCTTTGCCCATTTTTATTTGGATTGTTTGGGGTTATGGGTGTGTGTGTGTTTTTTTTTTCCTCTGTATTAAATTTTATAAATTCTTTATACATTTTGGACAGTAACCCTTTATCAGATGTATCATAAGCAAATATGCTTTCCCATTTAGTGGGTTGTCTTTTTATTTTATTGATGGTTTTCTTTGCTGTGCAAACATGTTTTAGTTTGATATAGTCACACTTATTTATTTTATTTATTTTTTTGTTTTGTTTCCCTTGCCTGAGGAGATATATCAGAAAAAAAAAAAAGAAGAAGAAAAAAACATTGCTAGGAGTGATGTCTGAGATTTTATTTTATTTTTTTTAAAATATATTTTATTGATTTTTTACAGAGAGGAAGGGAGAGAGATAGAGAGCTAGAAACGTCGATGAGAGAGAAATATCAACTAGCTGCCTCTTGCATACTCCCTACCGGGGATGTGCCCGCAACCAATGTACATGCCCTTGACCGGAATCGAACCTGGGACCTTTCAGTCCACAGACCGATGCTCTACCACTGAGCCAAACTGGTTAGGGCTTTTTTTTTTTTTTTCCTGAGATTTTATTGCCTATGTTTTCTTCTGGGCTTTTCTGGTTTTAAGTCTTACATATAAGTCTTCAATCCATTTTGCGTTCATTCCTGTCTATGGTGGTAGAAGTTGTCCTAGTCACATTGGATCTTGTTCCCTGGACCATGTGGTTCAGACTTTATTCCGTTAAAGTGATTCACTCATGTTAGGAACTATCTTAAAAAGTTAGTTCTCTCAGTTCTGCTAGACATCAACTTTCTGAGTCCTATCTGATCTTGCTCAAGCTCCTGGCTTTGCTTTCAGAAAGTGTTTCAAGCACTCTGGTTGGTTTATGTGCTGGGGCCCGCTGCCATTTGTGGGTAGTTATGGATATACCCATTTGTTTCCCAGATAAAATTATTTCCCCGTTGTCTTTCTCTTTCCTAGAGTTTGTCTCCTATGGATCCAAATTCTCTGGGGTTTAGAAGAGACATGGATAAATCTCTCATTAGCCTTGAATAGAGGGATGTGCTGACCAGAGTTGCTTGGTTAGTTGAGTGTTACTTTGTGCATCAAAGGAGTGCTGGTTCAATTTCCAGTCAGGGCATGTATGGAAGGCAGACATTCAATGTTTCTCTCTCACATTGATGTTTCTCTGTCTTCTTCCTTCCTTTCTCTATGTAAGTCTTTCGATGAGGATTTTTTAAAAATTATGATAAAGATTTAAATTAAAAAAAATATCACAGAGGGGTGTAAGCCTCCTTTAAGTACCTATAATGTAAAGTTAATTTCTTTAGATACTTTACATATGATTGTTTCATTTTTTTTATTTGAGATATTTTTTAAAATACTCTTGTATTGAACTGTGTGGGAAAATCCAGAGCTAGGATTATGTCTGAATATATTCAACAACCTTATTTATTTCAATTAGAAAATTGATAACTGCAAAGTCAACAAAAGGTAATAAATAAATAAATCAATGAACCTATGACAACTTTGAACTCAAAAGCTATTATGGGCCGAAACCGGTTTGGCTCAATGGATAGAGTGTCGGCTTGGGGACTGAAGGGTCCCAGGTTCGATTCCGGTCAAGGGCATGTACCTTGGTTGCGGGCATATCCCCAGTAGGGGGTGTGCAAGAGGCAGCTGATCGATGATTCTCTCTCATCGATGTTTCTAACTCTCTACCTCTCTCCCTTCCTCTCTGTACAAAATCAATAAAATATATTAAAAAAAAAAAAAAGCTATTATGGGAAGTAAGAGTTTCTTAGGTTTGATAGACCGCTATTTCCTGAGTGGTACCTGGAGATACAACCACTTTCTATATTTCAATGAGGTGTCTTCGGGCTAAATCACTATCATTTATTTAAAAATCTGAGCCCAATTTTACTTTAATTATTTATTAAAAATGTAATTACATTTTTTTCTCTGAGATTGCTTAAATTTGCATGCAAAAATTTGAAAACACTTGTCTATTTTACTAAGGTTTTTTTTGTTTGTTTGTTTGTGTTTTTTTGTTTTTGTTTTTTTTGTCAAGGCTAATACTTCATTAACAAAATACCCTTGTCATTGTTTTAAAATGTGTTTGAATTATTTTATTCAGAACTAAATGGTAAATTACAATCTGATATCCTCGTTTATAAATTTTCTCAGATATCTATAATAAATCCAGCCTAATATTAGGAATGGTCAGGGCCTACTCAAGAATGCAAATAATCCTTTCCACTAATATCTACAGAGTAAAATAAGATTATTTCCCCGTTGATAAATAGTTAGAGTATTAAATTTGACAGTAAAATAGTAGTCAAGTTTTCAGAGTAATTTAATGTGGCTAATTGAAATAAGCAAATATTCTAGAAAAGTTCATGGTACTGGACTAAAAGCTGTTTTTTGTTGGTAATTCATCTCATGGTAAAATTGTGTAACATGTAATGAACCTATATCAGTCATATTTTAGCGCAAAAGTTAAAATGTAAAAGCTATCAAGACTACATTATAAAATTTTTAAAATCCTCCTAATATTTAAATAAAAAGGGGGTATAGTACAAAAATATCATGTAAGGAAAAATATCCTGTAAGTAAATTACATCTAGAAAATTTTTACTTTAGAAAATTAACTTTCATTTGTAATGCTAACAAGAAACCTATAAAAAACACACACATGGTATCAAAACAAGCCAAAAGAAAATCATTTGGGGGAAAAATGAAAAAAAGATCCTAAGTAAAATTTATAGAAAATATCCCTTTATTAACTTTTGGTAGAGAATATGTTTGTATATTTTCAGAAAAAAACTCCAAGACCATGTGGATTCCTACAACAGAGAGGAATTGACAGGTCTAACTACTCCAACCATGAAGACAGAAGAGAAACAGTCCAGAGATGGAAGACACTGCAGACGCCTTGCCATACTAGCAGACAGCAGTTGTGCATCCCTGAAGGTTACCCAGGACTAAATTAGAGATGGTCGGACCTGCCTAATCACCATTTGTCGACCATCCAGAACTGAAATATAATTGCTGACATGCACACACTATTTGATATTGAAATTGGGACTCAAAAGAACTGTTGGCCCAGTCAGAAATTCACTACAGATTGATTAATTTACCTCTCAGAATAACCATTATGGCTTGTCTCATTTTTGGTTCTTATAAGTGTATTTCTTGTATCACATGATCTCACACATCTAGGGAAAATAATGAAAAACATAAACTGATGAACAAAAACAGGCCCGGAGACAGGGAAGCATCAGTCAGACTGTCAAACCTCAGAGGGAAGGTAGGGGAGGGTGGGGAAAAATGGGGTAGATCAACCAAAGGACTTGTATGCATGCATATAAGTTTAACCAGTGGCTATAGACAACAGGGTCATGGGGGCATACATAGGGAGGGGTATGGGATCAGAATAGGGGGGATGAGGACAAATATGTGATACCTTAATCAATAAATAAATTAAAAAAATTTTCTCAGATCAAGTTACCTGAGAAAGCATGACCACATTCTGGTTCAAACATACAAAGAGCAACAGTGTACAAACAAGTTGTCACTTCCCATAACACACTTGGGTGTCTAAAATAATCATTATTTAAATATTAATATTGAAAATTTAGTCCTTAAAATAACTGTAAGATAGTCACCACCAACACCCCCCCTCCTCCAATTTTTAGGACTGACTAAAGGTTTCCTGATTCAAACTCAAGTTCCCTACACAATTTTTGGTCTTGAGAAACTCAAAACACAACAGAAGAATTATTTTTTAAAATCCTATGAAATGTGTACTCCCACCCCAGTGCTTCTTAGCTATCTATGTGACTTTATTTTTGTAACATTTATGACATTTTTATATTCTATATAATTTACATTTCTTGTTTCTATACTAGTACTAGAATAAAATCTTCATAAAAGTAGGAGCATTTTGGCTGGTAGAGAATCTTTATTCTCTACTGTGTATTACACAGTAGAGAATAAAGATTGTTGAATAAGGAAATTGATGAATGAATATTGATTGTAATGAGTATTACAATATAGGTAGAAATAAAGATATTTTGAACTATAGAGGTCAGAAATAAGCCAACTTTGTGCCTCTGCTCTATTATTAGTTAATGTATGAAGCCATATTCAGATCACTCAAGCAGATTTTCTTCTGTTGTGTCTTTATTCCTTCATTTCTCTCTCATAGCACTTACTATATTATATTGAAATAATCTATTTATCTCTTTTGCTATTCTTTAAAATCTTTGAAAATAAAGACTCTTTTTTTTTAAATTGTTCACTATACTGTTTGGTACCCAAATTATTATTGAATTAATTAATTAATTAAGGTTTAGTAAGTCTGAGATTTAGAGGTTAGGTTGGAGTATGGGGAAGAAGTGTGATCAGATCAGATAAAAGGCTATGACCAAATGTTTTTAATCTTTGTGGTGTTGAACAAATGATAGAAAAGGGTAGAAAAATAAAATGGGAAAAGACTATAGAAGTCTTCATATGTCATATTTACAGGCTTGATTTGCTTTTGTTGGTAGTGGAAGGTCAAAACATGTATTTGAATAGGGAAATGGTATAATTCCAGCTGTAATGTAGGACATTAGAGTGATTAAGTGAAGTTAGTGATAGTAATTAGCAAGTTATAATAGTTAAATAAAGCTTGAGCTGTAATAGTCAATACTAGGCTTTCTTGGAGAAAGGGTAATATATGACAAAAAAAGGATATTGCAGAGGTAGAAGTCACAAGGCATTAATTCATGCTTAAATATAGGGAATTATTAGGAATATAAAAGAGCAACAAGTGCCTAGAAAAATAAAGGACCTTAGAAAATTACAGAAATACTAGGAAAATGATAAGTTTGAAGTTTGATGAGGTGATGTGATATATATATATATATATATATATATATATGTTTTGAGATGCTTCTGGGATATTAATAAATGATAATTAAGAAATATAAATTTAGTACTGTACTTCAGAAGAGAATTGGGGCTTGCACAATTTATTGTTAAGTTATGAGAATGAATGCAATTGACAAAATAGAATGCATAGCAGAAGAGGGTCAGAAACAGAACATTGGAGGATGCCTTAAATAAAAGTATATAGAATCAAGAGAAACCAAGATGGTGGCAAAGGTAAACACCTAACTGCAGCCTCACACAACAATTTCAAAAAATACAACTAAAATATAAAGTGGACATTATCCAGAACTACAGGAAAGTTGACTGACTGGAAATTCTACAACTAGAAGGAAATAGAAAACCAGAAGGAAAATCATAGGAGCTGTAAAATCCCAAGGTACAGAGACACTTTGCGCGAGGAGAGGACAGAGCTGGAGAGGAGGAGTGGCTGATTGCCTGGCCGGCTTTCCCTAGCGGGAAGGAGATAAAAGCTCCGGACTGTGTTGAACCCCAGTTCCGACTGCACTGAACTCCGGTTCTGGGTGAGACCCTTGGGCCCCAGGCTCATACAGAGGGAATCTGAGCTGTAAGTCAGAAGCTCAGGGGAGTGGCGAAAGGCAGAGCCCCTGAGTCACACACATTTCACGCAGAGGACAGACTGTTCACTGAGCTGCTAGATTGCCCTAGCGGGAAGGAGATAAAAGCTCCAGACTGCTCTTAATGCCACTTCCAACTGCACTGAATCCCAGTTGCGGGCTGGTTGGGGGAGAGACTAGACTGTTGGGTAGTGGGCGAAACTTGAGGGCACCTTTCTCTCAGAGATGCAAGTATCAAAGGACACTGAGGAACACTGAGACTCAGGAACCTCATAGGGCAGGGCTAACCAGAAGCCAAGTCTGTAGGCTCCACCCTGAAACTCCACCCCATCCAAGCTGAGCACAGAGGCTCTTGCAGTTTTCCAAGTCTAGTCGAATAAGGCTGTCTCCCGGCATAGATACAGCTGATCCTCCCACCCTACCAACTCAGGAAAGCAGCGAAAATGCCGAGACAAGGAAAGAGATCACAAACGAAAGAAATGGAGGACAAAAAGAGACTGGATATAGAGTTCAAAACCACGCTTATAAGGTTTTTCAAGAATCTCCTAGAAAAGGCCGGTAAAATAAAGGAGACCTATAAAGATATGAAAAGGGATCAACTAGAAATAATGAAGGATCAACTAGAAATGAAGAATACATTCTCTGAAATAAAAAAAAAATATTATACAGAGTCCTAAAAACAGAATGGAAGATTGTAAGAATCAAGTCAAAGATTTGGAACACAAAGAGCCAGAGGACACTCCTCTACAGAAGCAAGAAGATAAGAGAATCCAGAAAGTTGAAGATAGTGTAAGAAACCTCTGGGACAACTTCAAGCGAACCAACATCAGAATTATGGGCATCCCAGAAGATGACAGAGACCGAAAACATACTGGAAGAAATAGGGACAGAAAACTTCCCCCACCTGGTGAAAGAAATAGACCACAGAACCCCAAACAAAAAGAATCCAAAGAGGAACACACCAAGACACATCATAATTAAAATTTCAAGAGCAAAAGACAGAGAGAATATCAAAAGAAAGAGAAAAGCAGGTAGTTACCTATAAAGGAAAACCCAAAGGATTGTCAGCAGATTTCTCAACAGAAACCATGCAGGCCAGATGGGAATGGCAAGAAATATGCAAGGTGATGAATAGCAAGAACCTACAGCCAAAAATACTCTACCCAGCAAAGCTATCACTCAGAATCAAAGGCCAGATAAAGAGCTTCACAAATAAATTTAAGCTAAAGGAGTTCATCACCACCAAACCAGAATTATATGAATTACTGAAAGGGGTTCTTTAGGAAGAGGAAGAAAATAAAGATAAAAATTATGAACAACAAATACATAACTATCAACAAGTGAATCTAAAAACCAAGGGAAGTAAAAAACATGATGAACAATATTAACTGGTGAATATAATAGAATCAGAAGTATGGAAGGGGAGTGGACTGATGATTCTCGGGAGGAAAAGGGGAGTAGGGGATGCAGGAAGAGACTGAACATAAACTGTGCACCTATGGATGAGGACAATGGAGGATGGGGAAAGGGCAGATGGTGGGATGGGAACCTGGTGGAGGGGAGCAATGGAGTGGGGAAAAAATGAGGAACCTTTGTAATAATATGAACAATAAAGTTTTATTTTTTAAAAAGTGTATAGAATCAGAATCTATGAAGAAGACAGAAGAATATTCAAAGAATTCAAAGAGCCAGGACCAGTTTGGCTCAGTGGATAGAGCGTTGGCCTGCCGACTGAAAGGTCCCGGGTTCGATTCCGATCAAGGGCATGTACCTTGGTTGCGGGCACATCCCCAGTGTGGGGTGTGCAAGAGGCAGCTGGTCGATGTTTCCCTCTCATCCACGTTTCTAACTCTCTGTCCCTCTCAATTCTTCTCTGTGTAAAAATTAATAAAATATATATTTTTTAAAAAGATTTCAAAGAGAAAATAGTAAAAGAAAAAAGAATGACAATAACTTACAAAATCATTAGAATAAAACATTTAAGAAAGATGGGCTGTCATATATGGAATTATATCAATACATATAAACTGAGTAGGATGGGAATTGGAATAGTCATTGTAACTGGTGCTTTGCAATGACAGTTTTTATAGATTGATAGTTGTTAAACACAGAATTAAAGAAGTTGAGGTAAAAAAGGTAAATATGAGTAGACTACTGGTAAAAATTTAGAAATTTGATAAAACTTATAGAAAGCTTTTCAGTGAATGAGAAGAAAAGAAAAATTTTGAAATAGCTGCTGCAGTGCAGTAGTAAAATAATTATTTTAAAATAGAAGTAAAGAATTCAAAGTGGAAGCCCAGTTGAAATTTTATATCATGTATAGTTAGTGTACCTAATCATAATGTTGATGTTCATTTCTTGAAACAACTTGCAGAAATCAGAAAACATTTAAGAAAGTGATTGGTTCAATTAATTCAAGGTTGGGGGTTAGCATGGTAAGTACAATGCAAGGTCAAAGGAGTTAGGTGATTAAGGGAATTGGTGACAATGTATTTAAAATATTTGGATATAGGATTCTAGAAGGGTAGCAAGGCTAATAAGCTATTGAATAAGTTATTAAAAGGAGATAGTAGGGAACAATCAGAGAATTAGAAGGAGCACAATAGGGCAACAAAAAAATTCCATGCAACAATAAGATGAAGACCAAAGCTGAAAGTGTTATTATATCATAATAATAAAATAGTTTTGTTATATAAAATCTTTCAAAATAAGTTATTAAACTATAATGAAGTATAATAAAAATATATTTGATTAATTTTTTATCTTATATCAAATTTATATTGTAATCACATGATTATGAATAAAATTTTAAAGCCTAAGGTAATTTCCTAAGGAATGGTTAAAAGAAGTGAAATACATTGAATAGACCACTAGAATACTATGCAATTGATTAATCTGAACACCAGTAGCTTGTATAAGTTCTCTTTATGAAATTATTTGGCTAAAAATCCTAGTTATTGATTTGGTTCTAGGTGTTGAGGACATCATTTTGGGTATCTTATCCTCAATTTACTTGTGCTTATATTTTAAGCAATGTTCAGCTCTTAATTAAAAAAGCTTTTTTTTTTTTTGTAAAGATAAATGTTTTTCTTTTTATCTAAAAAGTTAGAAAATACAGACAACTATATATGAGATAGTTAAATATGCTCATAAACAGACTATGTGGAGATAACTGTAATTATAAATTATGTCCAACATTTGTGTGTGCGCATGTTTACAAAAATATGGTATGTGTACTGGTTAATAAATTACATTTTTAATTTTCACATTTCTTATGATAATAATTCTATACTGATAAAAATATACTTTTATAACCTTTTGTATATACTAAATTTACAAAATACTACTACGTAGTATCTCACTATATGGCTGGAAATTTATTTCCACAGTACTCTATATTTGAAAATTTGAAAAACAGATTATTTTCACTATTGCATCATAAATAAACTCTGTAAGCATCCTAGATTCTATGGTTTTAAAAATATTTTAATATAATTGAGAGGTAATTTCTTCAGTGACTCCTAAAATTTACTCATCTAGTTACCTGATTAAATTATATCTCTTGGGCCGCGGGGCGGCGGGTGGTGCGGGCGCTGGTTTGGAACTTGCACCAGCGACAGGTCAGGGAGCAGTGACCCCTCCTCCTCAGCCCGAGGATGCCTCTCTTCGGGAGCACGTTCAGTCCGAAGAAGACGCCCCCCCGGAAGTCAGCCTCGCTCTCCAACCTGCACAACCTGGACCGGTCCACCCGCGAAGTGGAGCTGGGCCTCGACTACGGAACCCCCACGATGAACCTGGCGGGGCAGAGCCTGAAGTTTGAGAACGGCCGCTGGGTAGCAGAGGCCCGGCTGAGTGGCGGGGTGGACCAGAGGGAGGCCCAGCGCCTCCGCAGGCGGAACCAGCAGCTGGAGGAGAACAACCTCCTGCAGGTGAAGGTGGAGGTCCTGATGGACATGTTCTCCGAGACCACGGCCGAGTTCCAGATAATGAAGAAGGAACTGGAAGAGCTGAAGAGTGTCAACCGGAGAAGGAAATGAAGACCTCACGACTCTGGTTCACTCTCATTGGACAGACTCTTGGAGAAGCAGGTGGAATTCATCCGAGCCTCCCCTCCTGTCGGTGTTCGGGATGTAGCTCAGTTCTGAAGAGCCCTGCACTCTGCCCTCAGGCCGCTCTCTCTGTGCGTTAGAGTGTTTCTCCCCAGATCCACACCCTCTGGCTTCAGTCTCAGCAGCAATCACCAGTCTTCTATGCAACACTATATTTTTGTGCGACTTTCTTGTTTATACTACTCCCCCTTGTTTTTCAATAAAGATTTAAAAAAAAATTATATCTCTTTAGGAATAGTTCAAGTAGGACCAAATGGTATATTTTGGGGGGGGGGGAATTGAAATTTCCCCTGGCCAAAAATATTTCCTTTCCTTAAAATGCCTTTTAATTACCTATTATTTGTACTTAAGTATTTAAAGAAATATAATTTTATTGAAGAAGGATACACATTAAGCCATTAGCACTTTACTTGTATGAGTTCATCAGAGAAGCTCTAGTCATTAGGTTCCCAAGGGCATGCTACTTATGAAAGAGATGGGAAACAGGAACTAGTATTTGAAAAACTAGGTGTCCCAGGTAGGATGCTTTGTGATAGAGTAAGTATGAGAGTAGTGCTTTTCTGGAAAATGAGGAGCAGGGACTAGAGAAAAGCGTAAAAACTAAAGGTGGAAGGGCTACTACAAACAAATTGTCTTCATTCCAAACTGAGTACTGCAAATTGATATAGACCTGGAGTCAAACCATACACATGTAGCCAAAATAATTTCACTGATGGAACAGTTTCAACCAGTCCAGATGAATATTTCATTCTTCACATTACCTAACTAGGTGATGGAGAATATATTTATGCTTTGTAAGTAGCTTTATAGAATACTGATCATATTTCTATTTGAGATTTTGTTTAATATTGACATTCCAGATGTTGATACACACATATGCACACACATGCATATGCATATATACACACATGTTTATCTTTAAATATATAATGAGTATACCTTATTTATGTGAAAATCCTTATCTTTGCAACTGTGTACTTGCCTGGTTAATTATCTCCTGGTTGAGACAATTATTTTTTCTTTTCAAATTATCAAAAATACCCACTGCATTAAAGATGCTATTTAATTTAAATTATTGTTGTTGTTGTTTTTTTAATTTAGTATGAAGGCTTTGAAAAACATATCTGGCTCTACTCTCTAAATATTCACCTATGTATACATGTATGTGGAAGGATAGTGAAATAATAAAAACTCATAAGTAGTCATTATATATCAAACACAAAGATACTCAGATGTTTGCTTATTGGTTCTGATTGTTACTGTGATTCTCTTTAATAAATGAACCAAAGATTACCTTTGGATATACTGGTCCCTGTGATGTTGATTTCTTCACTGAAGGCTGAAACCCATTAGCTCAAAAGCCTGCTGGCTCCAAACTCAATTTTTACATACCTAATTATTTTTTTAAAAAGACCTCTAAAGCATATTTTTAGACATGTAGTCTTCCTGCTTTACATGTCCTATGAAATCTCCCCACATTAGCAGGTCATTGATAAGATGGAGTCTTCTAGTTATTGTATAAGTTGCCTTGGCCCCAGACACAGAAATTCCCCTCCAAGTGGTTGAGTGATATCACTTAGATAAGCAAGCAATCTCTGTTATTTCCTTCTCCCCCAAGTAATTCCCTTTTCCACCTCCCCCTCCTCCCTGCTTCTGAGTAGGGATTTCATCTTTTTGCCCCTGGACAGACACTTTCTGCAAGGGACTTTGTCTCTCATGAAATCCTGTTCTAACTCCATGAAATAGGCTTCTTTTTTTTATATTTGTTATTGCTGAAAGTATTACATATGTCCCCTTTTTACCCCATTGTCCCCTCCCAGACGACTCCCAACCTCCAGCCCAGACCTTCACCCCACTATAGTCCTGTCTATTGATTCTGCTTATATGCACACAGTTATTTGGTTGAGCTCTAGACCACCTCCCTCACCACCCTCCCGTGCCTTTCCTCTGAAGTTTGATGGTGTATTATTCCATGCTTCTATGTCTTTGAACCTATTTTTGTTCATCAGTTTGTTGTTTATTGCATTTCACAAATGAGTGAGATCATGTGATATTTATCTTTCTCTGACTGGTTTATTTCTCTTAGCACAATGCTTTCCAAGTCCATTCATGTTGTTGTGAATAGTAAGAGTTCTTTCCTTTTATACAGAAGCATAGTTTAGCATTGTGTATATGTACCACCATTTTTTAATCCACTCATCTGCTGATAGTCATTTAGGCTGTTGCCAAATCTTAGCTATTGTACTATTATAGTAAATCGCGCTTCTATGAACATAGGGGTACGTATATTATTTCTGATTGTTGTTTCTGAGTTTTCTGTTATTATTTCTTCAAATATTTTTTCTAACCCTTTTTCCCCTTCCTGTTGTTCTGGCACCCCTATTTTCATATCTTGCTTTGTTTCATATTGTCTCAAAGCTCCCTTAGTCTCTCTTCATGTGTTTTATTGTTTTTCTACAACTGTAGTTCATTGTGGGTGTGTTTTGCTTCCCTGTCTTCTAATTCACTAATTTGATCCTCAGCTTCTTCTATTCTACTGTTGGAAACTTTCCATGGTGTTTTTGTTGTTGTTGTTGTTGTTGTTTTTTTATTTTTTTATTGCAGCTATATCACTCTTCATTTCTTTTTGATTCTTTCATAAGTTGTTGATTTTTTCATCCATCAGGTTTATGAACTGTATGACCCTTATTCTTGAATTCCTTTTCTGACATATTGCATGCCTGCATTTCACTTAGCTGCTTTTCTGTCAATTCCTCCTTTTCTTTCCTTTAGGGGTTTCTTTATCTACCCATTTTTGTTCTCACTGGAGTACCTAGGTGTTGAGTTATGCAAGGGCTGCTCCTTGGTTGACAATGGCTTCTCTGGCAGCGACTGCTCCTCAGGCAGTCACAGCAGCAGCTACTCCTCAGTTGGAAGTGACTCCTCTGGTAAGATTGTTTGCAGCACTGGTGGCTCCTCTGGTTGGTTGGGGGAGGCTGCTCACACAGCTGCTGCTCCTCAGACTTGGGTGGGCTGCTCATTAGGATGCTGTTCCTTGAACTAGGACGGGCTGCATTTGGCTGCTGCTTCTGGGTCAGGGTGGGCTGTTCAGGCAGCTGCTGTTACTTGGATGGGGAATGGGCTGCTTGCCTGGCTGCTGCTCCTTGGACATGGATTGGTCACTCACACAGCTGCTGTTCCTTGGACAGGGGCAGGCCGCCTGAGGTTGCCACTCTTTGGCCTGCAGTGGGCTGCTCTTGGGGCTTCTGCTCCTTGGAAAGGAGCTGGATGCTCATGTGACTGCTGCTCACATGGTCACAGTGCCCTGAGCTAAAGCATTGGTCCAGTCAGAAGGGAGTGCTCTCTGGAACTCACAGGAGCCTATTCCCAAGGTGGTTGTTGTCTCAGTGACCATGGGACCAAAGCTGCAGCAGCAGGTCCCTGGTGGAGGTGGTTGTAGAGTACCAGGTGATATCTGAGGGCATCCTGGATGGAGGTGAGGCTGCACTCCCAGTCACAGCAGCTCTCCCCTTAAAAAAGTAAGGCCTCTGAGGAAGAGCCAGCTGTTCCAGGAGTATTTGCAATGGTAGCAGAGGCTACCTAGTTTAGTGAGCCCAGTCAGCCTGTCCCCAAAGGTCCTGTGGGATATAACTGTGCCTCACTCCTCCCCACATACACATACCCCATGTGGCCATACATTTCTCTTTTGCTCCCTCATTCACTCACACTCTCTCCCTCACTGCCACCTTCTTCCTGCCTTTGTAGTTGGGTCTGGAGTGTTATTGACCTGTTCTTGGATGAAGTCTCCTCTCCAGGTGTCTGGTTATATGGCTTGCTCTCTAGCACATTGGCCAGACAGGATAAAATTAACTTTGACAAGACATGACATAAAGAGAATAAGACACAAATGTACTTGCAACACTGATAACCCCAATATAAATGACCACCGGAGAAAAGAGAACTAGGGAAGAGAAAAGAGAGCACAAATGATATCAAAGAGAGAAAAAAATGATATGAGAACAGAAACAGAAGAAAAAGGAAGAAAAAAAACAAACATATATATATTTGGAAAAAACATCAGAGAACAAACAGGTAAACCAAACCATACAAACACCAAATTCCCATTAAAGACGGCAAGGGTCAAATCTTATATACAGAAAGTAAGGTTAAGAATTGGATGAATATGGGGAGAACATCAATTCAATATGGAGGAAGTAGGAAGAGGATGAGTGGATAAGAAGCAAAGAAAATAATAATAATAATTATTATTATTTAAATAATTGATTAAAATAAAATAATTTAGAATGATGGAAAAATAATGCAAAAAATGAAGATAAACAAATGAGCAAAAAGAAAATAAAGAAAAATTGTAAAAAAGAGATAACAAAATAATAATAAAATAAAAATGAAAAAATGAAGTGTCATTCCTATGGCTGGTTTAAGATCAAACTCTTCTGTACTGTCAGTGGCTTCTCAGCTTCCTGTTGCTGGTACTGAAGGCCTCCCTTTAGGCCAGTCCCAATGGACTCTCAGGGACTACTCAGTTTGTTTGTTTGTTTTACATTGTATCACTCAGGGTGTAGTCTAGGTGTGGTTTTATTGGTTGCCTGGAGACTGCAGGGTAGGTCTATCTCTTCAGAAGAAAATGGCTGCCTAGGTTTCATGCATCAGGTATGACTCAGCACCAGATTCATGGCCACCTCTCCCTAGATCCCCCTCATCCCAGCCTCTCCCCAGACTCCATAAGCCCACACCTCCTGTACCCCACCCATGGGTGAGTGTCTGTATCTGAAAGGTCCTATGAACTAGGTTCAGTGAAGAAAGTAGACCAAAAAGAGGGGAAAGAGCTGTGGTTCTACTCGCCCCTTTCTTCTGGACTCTGAGTGGGCTGGGCACCCATCCTGAATGCCCCTTCTGGACTCAGTCTTTCATGACTGTGGAACCAGATTTAGAATCCCCTACCATCAGCTGTCCCATGGACCTCCTTTCCACAGTCAAATTCTTTGCCTGACCCAAAGGATGTGTCTCAGTGCTGTGTGGTTTCCCCACCCCAAACCTCTGGATTCAGAGGTCTCATAGTTCTCCCCAGCCCAGATCCCTGAATTTTATCATTCTCCAGGTGTCCTCAGCCCTCCGCAGCTGCAAATTGTCTCACTAGATGATTCTACTTTGCCAATTTGAAGTGGGTGTTTTTCTATTTAATTGCTCTTTCTATCTGCTCTGGGACAAGGCTTGGGACATGTCCATCTATTCTGCCACCATTTTGTCTCCTCTTGCAAAATAGGTTTTATGTGAAGATTATTTTTGGTATCATTTGCTTTTGCTCTGTTGACATATACGCTATCTTCTCTTTCTAAAGCCAGAAAATTGAGCAGTCAAAATCCTGTTACCAAAATTCTGAAAAAAATTAAGGGCTGATTCCTGACCATTCTGAAATTATGTCATTTGATAAACAATAAAATGCCCCTGATGACTCTACTGGTGATTATTCTCAAGGGTTTTCTGAAACGAAGGCTCTTGAGCCTTTTCAAGTCATGATTCCAAATTTGTAGGTTGAGTGTATATGCAGTCACCCTCTAATGGCTCTTTGAATTTACATGAAGTCAGCATAATTTCAATTCAGACCTGAGTAGACACTTGCCACTACTACAAATTGATATCACAACTGATTACAATTGGTCTCTTTGTTATTCAAAGAGATCTTGGTTTGATTAGATGAAGATATACAGCTACATGTTTCCTGTTAATGCAATACCTTCCATGTAAGAATGGATGACAACCTATTAGAAAGATATAAACTGCAAATTTAAGGATTATACTATAATATAGACCTGAAACTGATATAAAATATATTAAATGTTAACTATAATTGAAAAAAATGTATTATTTTGGCTTCATATCATACTTAAAACAAATCTAGTACTTAAAATGATCTATATAGCCTTAGATGATCTGGCTTCTGTATAGCTCTCCAATCTCATGTCCTATCATTTCCCCCCTTCCATGCTAAAACACAGTCAATTTGACATTTCTTCCCTACAGACACACCAAACCCCTCTCCTAGAGGTCCTTTCATTTTTCATTCTTGCTGCCTAGAATAGTATGTCCTCTGATCTTGGATAATGAGTTTCTTTTCATCCAGGCTACAACCCAAATATTGTTATCATAGAGTAGCTACCCAATCTATTGGCATGTTTATTCAAGCTTACCCATTACTGAGAGTCATTCTTTATCATATTAGGTATGTTTTCATTGCATTTATCTCTATTGGAATGATTTTATTTTTATTGACTTTCTCACTTCATTAGAATATAAGCCCAGTGAAAGTGGAGCCTTGCTGTCTTATTCACAGCTGTACCTCTAATACCTAGAAGAGTGACTGTGTTGGAGCAGACACTCTAATTTATTGATGAGTTAATAAATGTTGATAATAAATTGCATCCCCCTTTAATTTCTTTTTAAAAAATATATTTTATTGATTTTTTACAGAGAGGAAGAGAGAGGGATAGAGAGTTAGAAACATCGATCAACTGTCTCTTGCACACCCCCTACTGGGGATGTGCCTGCAACCGAGGTACATGCCCTTGACCGGAATCGAACCTCAGACCTTTCAGTCTGCAGGCCGACGCTTTATCCACTGAGCCAAACTGGTTTAGGCCCTTAGAATAAGGTAAATGCATGTTGGAATCAAGGATTGGAACCCAGAAACATGACCCTGAAGTTTAATACAGAAGAGGGAGCTCCTAATGTAATCTAATCATATTCTTCAAGAACCATATCAAGGGAAAGAAAGGGTATGTAAAGCAAACTTTGATGTTACTCTCATAATTCTGAACCCCATTAAAACCCCTCTTCTCTCCTTAATTCCTCCAGCACTTTGATCTTCTTACTGTTCCTAAAATGGACCCTTTCTCTTAGTTTAGGCCTTCACATATGCTATTCCACCTACTTGAAAGAGTCTTGTTAAGCCTCCTCCCTCTTTCTAACACTTCCTTCAAATCTTAGATAAAATTTTACTTTATCAGAGGCTTTTTAAAAGACTTGTTGAAATCTCTAATATGTACTTTTATTGCCCTCTGTATTTTCTATCATTATGCTCATCACACTTCATTCTGATTCCAGAATGGAGACAGGGAATTAGTATGTTGTATTTACCACTGATATATAACATAATACCTGATATAGAACATGAGCTTAATAATTCTATCTAATAAAATAGTAATTTGCAAATTGACAGTAACTCTGCTACACCCACAAGCCATGCCCACAAACCATACCCACAAGCCAATCAGGAGCGAATATGCAAATCAACCCAATCAAGATGGCTACAGCCACAGAGAGAAGTAGGGAGGTTTGGGATTTCTCTGAAATGGAGGAAGCCAAGCTTTCTGCACACCCTGGCCAGGCTAGACCTCCTCTTAAGGCTACAAACTTTCAATTATAAAAGATAAATAAGTCCCAACAGAAATGGTGGCAGTCACAGAGCTGTAGAGAGCAGGAGGTTAGGGTTTCCTATGGCCATGGAGGAAGCCAAGCTTTCCACACACCCTGGCCAGCCAAGGCCTCCACTGAAGGCTACAAAGTTTCAATTATAGAAGATACATAAATCCCAACAGAAATGGCTACCGCCATGGAGTGAGCAGAAGGCTTGGCTCTGCTCAAGGCTACAAAATTTTAATTATAGAAGATAAATAAATCCCAGATACCAGGGCTTCCACTTGGGTTGCCAGGGGGCGTGGCCAGCCTGCAAACCACCACAGGCCCCTCACCCAAATTGCCCCACACCCAAGGGAGCCCCAACCTGATCTGAGACACCCTTCAGAGCAAACCAGCTGGCCCCCACCCGTGCACCAGGCCTCTATCCTATCTAACAATAGAGTAATATGCATATTGACAATCACTCCAACACACAAGATGGCTGCCCCCATGTGGTCAAATATCCTACCCCTATGTGGACACAAGATGGCCACCACATGATGGCCAGCAGGGGAGAGCAGTTGGGAGGGACCAGGCCCCCAAGGGAGGGCAGTTGTGGGCAATCAGGCCAGCAGAGGAGGGGAGTTAGGGGTGACCAAGTTGGCAGATGAGGAAAGTTGTGGACAACCAGTCCTGCAGGGAAGGGCAGTTGGGAGGGACCCAGGCCTGCAGGGGAGAGCAGTTGGGGGGACCAGGCCTGTAGGAGAGTGCAGGTAGAGGCAAATAGGCTGTCAGAGGATCAGTTAGGCATCAATCAGGCTGGCAGGAGAGTGGTTAGGGGGTTATAAGGCTGGCAGGCAGAAGCAGTTAGGGGCAATCAGGAAGGCAGGCAGGTGAGCAGTTGAAGGCCAGCAATCCTGGATTGTGGGAAGGAGGTCCAACTGCCTGTTTAAATGAGCAGTTGGATATCCCTCAAGGGGTCCCAGATTGGAGAGGGTGCAGGCTGAGATGAGAGATACCCTCCACCCCTGTGCAAGAATTTCATGCACCGGGCCTCTAGTTAATATAAATAAAATTGCTCAATTATGTGTTTGTAGTTAGTCAGTTGTATCTATGTTTAGTTTTAATTCTATTATAAGAATTAGCTTTAGGGAAATGATACATATTTTTCTAATTACTTGTACTGCATTCTAACTTATTTCATTTTTTCCTATGAGGAAACAAGCCTTAATTACCACTAGAGGCCCATTTTACAAAGAGTGGTGCAATATGCCTTCCTTCTCCTGGCTGCAGGCACCAATTTTCCTCTGGCATCGGGGATCCAGGTCTTTGCTCTGGCTGCCAACTTCTATCTTCATTCCAGCCTGAGCACTGCTACTGAGCTCCTTATAACCCCTACCCTTCCCTTCATAGCAGGCATCCTGCCTCACCTGTCCCAGGACCCAGGCCTTCACTCTGGCTATAGCAGAGAAGCCAAGCCTCTTCAGTCTTCAGTCATCTTCAGTCTCCAGTCTTCACTCTGTGCTTGCATATGCAAATTACCCTACCATCTTTGTTGTGTTAATTTGCATACTCATTTCTGATTGGCTGTTGGGTGCTGTGAAGGTATGGTCAATTTGAATCTTTCTATTTTATTAGTGTAGTGCCCGTTACTTATTTTTCCAAAAATATGTCTTTGTTCATATTGTCTCAGATCTTTAAAACTGCCTCTTAAAAAAAATTGTGCTGATTATATTATCTTACTCTCCATCTTTAAACTGCTGTTCGAAAAAAAACTATCTACCAAGAAAATAAAATAAATAATCAAACATTAATATTTTCTGTTTTTTCCTATTCTTTTTAAAATTTAGAGCATCACTGCAAAATCAGAATATAAGTTTCAGAAGAGTCAGATCTTGTCTGTTCTCTCTCTCTCTCTTTCTCTCTCTCTCTCTCTCTTTACGTAAAAGTAGAATAATGTCTGGAACATCATAGGTGTTCAGCAGAGACTTGCCTATTGGATTTGCTTATATTTGCGAACCTTGGCCATAGATTCTTGTAAATGATTGGCCTTCTAGATGTAGTTGGATTTTATATTCCTTAGAGATAGATCAGAACACTTTGGAATCAGTGTAAATAAACACTAGATTTGTATAACTCAAAGGATCTTCAAAGTTGCTAAAGCCTCATGGTCACTATACTCCATAAAAATAGAACATATCTCCTTTGGATTGTGGGATAAATAGTGAAACTAAAACATCAGTTATTATTTAAATCTTTTAGATCTTTACAGTAAATGAACATATCAGTTCTGTTGCATGTTCTTGTATTTTGTTAATCTCATTTGCATCAAAGAGGGGCAGCAGAACTCTAAGAGAAGGTAGGGGTCTGCTGGATAGGATTTCCTGACCAAGCAGCCCACACTGCGGAGACCTCTCCCAGAGCTATGGGCTCAGAGGGAAAACTACTCCATCTTACAAAGAAAAGAGGATCTTATTTGAGGCCTGAAAAACCCACAACAGTAGAGACCACCGAATAGCTGTGACGCCCCAATCAGCGCAAACACGTGGATCCAAGGGATTTCTTCAATCACCCACAGAAAGGTCAGAGTTTGCCAGGGATAACGTGAGGGATCTTGGTCTCCACTGTGGTGGCAGCAGCGACAGCGGCGGTGGCTGCAAAGGCTGTGCGGCCAGAGCATTTCAGAAAGAGACAGCGGCTGCAGAGAGAATCGCGCGCTGCAAGACCCAGTGCTGGGTTTGGCGTGATCTTCCCAAAATTCGGAATTTTTTTAAAATGCCAAGGGACATGGGACAAATTGTTAAGAATCAGGACTGTCCTGCCAAAAGGAGTACATCTAGGTACCTTGGTGCAGACCCATCCTGCGCCTGGTCCCCTTCACCCCCTTGCTTCTGAGTACTAAGGAAGGACTGCCCAATTTGGCATATCCTGGGAGACTGCAGGATGAAATTGCCTTCCTGGAAACAGGGGATCAGAGCGGGTAGAGACCATCTGGAAGCCAGCACCAAGGCAGCCTGCCTCGACACACCATAGAGAGTGCCACAAAAAGATGGGGAAGTCAATCCAGAAACACTGCCAACTAGGGGCTGAATTGCAAACTGACTTTTTATTTTTATTTTTATTATTGTTTTACTTAATCAAAAATAAACAGACACAAATAACAATGTAATAGCCTACTTAAAATTAAGGACTAGCTTACAAAACTGAGGTGCAGTGGAACGCAGGGAACAGCAGTACTGTCTGGACCGAGTAACAGGCATGCCAAATAGAATAAGAGAAAGTGAATGACCACTACTGCACATTTTTATGCTAATTTTTCTATTTTTTTATTTTATTCTCATTTTTTACATCTTTTATTTAAGAAACAATTTTTTTCTTTTTTTCTCACTTGATTTTACCTTTTCAATTATTACATTTTTAGTTTCAATTATCATTATTAGTACTGCTATTTTGCATTTTTTGTTTCATTTTTCTTTTCTCGTTTTTAAGTACCATTTTATTTTCTCTTTATTTTACATTGGGATTAGTCTTCTTCATTCTATTTTCATATCTACTATAGCATCATTCAACCCTATCTCAACTCGACCTTTACGCCATCACTCTCTTACTAACCTTTCCCCTTTTCATCTCCTGTTTATCTTAACTCTTTCCTGCTTTAGTTTTTCTCTATTCTTTCTGTATACCCCCTGCTAAAATTCTCACCCTACTTATATACCTAATTTCCAACCCGCTGCTCCAAGTGCATAAATACCACTCTCTTCACTATATTAACTATTAAAAAACAAAACAAAACTGTTCTCCTCTCTGTCCTTTTGTTGTTGTTGGCGTGAATGTTGATTATATTGAATTTTTATGCTTTTTAGTGAGATTGATATGCTTATTCTTTTGTTGTTCTTGTTGCTTACTATTTTTTTAATTACTTTGTTTTTGTTTGTTTTTTTCCTTCTGTTTATCCTAGCCTTGCTTAATATTAGTGGGTATTGTAGTTTGTATTAATCTTCAAGTATTGTTGCTGGCATTTGCTGGGATTAGTGGTTGTTCTATTGGAATTTTCTCCACATATAGATATAGTTTGTTCCCCTTTTCTCTCTTAGTTTGATTCTTCTCTCTCTCTCTCTCTCTCTCTCTCTCTCTCTCTCTCTCTCTCTTTCTCTCTTTTCCTGTTTCCCAATTTCATTTTGCCACATTTTTTCTTTTTTCTTTTTTCTATCTCTTTATTTATCCCTCTTCTTCTTCTTCTTCTTTTGTTTTTAACTTTTCTTCTTTCTCTCCTATCCCTTAATTTGCTTTTCTCTAGTGGTTACCTTTATTAGAGGTTATTAATATCGCAAATACATTCCTGTTCAGTGCCTTTTGTGATGTAGCTGGTAGTGGTATATTTTATGCCTTTAAGTCAAGGCAGGAGAAAGAGAACTATACATAACCAGGCATCCTGAAAAAAGCTTCCAGCAAACAAAAGCCCAGGGCCAGATGGCTTCACAGGAGAGTTTTACCAAACATTCAAGGAAGAACTAAAACCTATCCTCCTCAGACTATTCCAAAAAATTAAAGAAGAAGGAACACTTCCAAACTCCCTCTATGAAGCCAGCATCGCCCTAATACCAAAACCAGATAAAGACAACACAGTGAAAGAGAATTACAGGCCAATATCCCTCATGAACATAGATGCCAAAATCCTCAACAAAATTCTAGCAAATTGGCTCCAGCAGTAAATTAGAAAGATCACAAACCATGACCAAGTAGGATTTATTCCGGCAATCCAAGGATGGTACAATATCCATAAATCAGAAAACGTGAAACATCACATAAACAAATTGAGAGATAAAAATCATATAGTCATATCAATTGACATAGAAAAAGCATTTGATAAAATCCAACACACTTTCCTGATAAAAACTCTCAACAAGGTGGGAGTACAAGGATCATACCTAAACATAATAAAAGCTATATATGATAAACCCACAGCAAACATCATACTCAATGGGCAAAAACTAAAACCATTCTCTCTAAGAACAGGAACAAGACAGGGATGCCCACTCTCACCACTCTTGTTTGACATAGTACTGGAAGTACTAGCCATTGTAGTTAGACAAGAAGAAGAAATAAAAGGCATCCAAACTGGAAAAGAAGAAGTAAAGTTATCCTTATTTGCAAATGAAATGATATTATATATAAAAAACCCAAAAGACTCCATCAAAAAACTACTTGACCTAATAAATGAATTTGGCAATGTAGCAGGATACAAAATTAATGCCAATAAATCTATGGCATTTCTATACACCAACAGTGAACTTACAGAAACAGAGACTAAAAAAGCAATTCCATTGACCATCGTGCCAAAAAAACTAAGATACCTAGGAATAAAGTTAATGAAGGAGATAAAAGAAAACTACATGACACTAAAAAAAAGAGATAGAGGAAGATGTAAACTAGGGGTGTCGAACTCAATCAGAGAAGGGGCCAAAATCTAAAATCCAGCCTAAATCGTGGGCCGAATGGTTTACTGAACAGTCATAAACTGTCATTGTGATGGAAATGCAGCGGAGTGCAGTGATGACAGCGCGGTGCGGGCCACATTGCAAGGCCTGGCGGGACGGATTTGGCCCGCGGGCCTTGTGTTTGACACATGTGATTGTAAACAGATGGAAGAACATACCATGTTCATGAATTGGTAGAATCAACATAATCAAAATGTCCATACTTCCCAAAGCAATTTATAAGTTCAATGCACTCCCCATTAAAATACAAAGGGCATACTTCACAGACCTAGAAAGAACTCTCCAAAAATTCATCTGGAACAAAAAAAGACCCCGAATAGCCACAGCAATCCTGAGAAAGAAGAATAAAGTAGGAGGGATCTCAATACCAGATTTCAAGCTGTATTATAAAGCCACTGTTCTCAAAACAGCCTGGTACTGGCACAAGAACAGACATATAGATCAATGGAATAGAATGGGATAGAATAGAAAATCTAGATATCGATCCAAACCTCTATACTTAATTAATATTTGACAAAGGAGATAGGAACATACAATGGAGTCAAGACAGTCTCTTCAATAAATGGTGTTGGGAAAGTTGGACAGACACTTGCAAAAAAAAATGAAACCAGATTACCAAGTTACACCATACACAAAAAATAAACTCAAAATGGATACAGGACTTAAACATAAGATGGGAAAGCATAAAAATACTAGAAGCATCCACAGGTAGCAAAATCTCTGACATATGCCAAAAGAACTTCTCCACTGATACTGCCCCTAGAGCAATGGAAGCTAAAGAAAAAATAAACAAATGGAACAACATCAAAATAAAAACCTTTTTTACAGCAAAAGAAACCATCAACAAAACAATAAGAAAGTCCACTGTATGGGAGAACATATTTGCAAATGTTATCACTGATAAAGATTTAATCTCCAACATCTACAGACACAGACAGCTACACAACTAAATAAAAGGAAGATGAATGATCCAATTAATAAATGGGCAATGGACCTAAATAAAATCTTTTCAAAAGAAGACAGAAGGAAGGCTAAGAGGCACATGAATACATGCTCAAAGTCACTAATTATCCGAGAGATGCAAATCAAAACAACAATGCAGTACAATCTCATACCTCTCAGAATGGCTAACATGAACAACTCAACAAAGGACAAGTGTTGGTGAGGTTGCGGAAAAAAAGGAACCCTCGTGCACTGCTGGTGGGAATGCAGACTGGTGCGACCACTGTGGAGAACAGTATGGAGTTTCCTCAAAAAACTGAAAATGGAACTCCCATTCAACCCAGTAATCCCACTCCTAGGAGTATATCCTAAGAAACCAGAAACACCAATCAGAAAGGAAATATGCACCCCTATGTTCATGGCAGCACAATTTACAATAGCTAGGATTTGGAAACAGCCTAGAAGCCCATCAGCAGATGATTGGATCCAAAAACTATGGTACATCTACACAATGGAATTCTATGCTGCCATAAAAAAGAAGGAATTCTTATCATTTGCAGCAACCTGGATGGAATTGGAGAACATCATGCTGAGTGAAATAAGCCAGTCAATGAAAGAGAAACACCACATGATCTCACTCATTTATGGATAATAAGGAACATTATAAACTGAGGAACAAAATGTTATATACAGAGACAGTAAAGCAACAAATAGACTTTCAAATTACAGCGGGAAGGATAGGGAGATATGGGGGAGATAAGAGATCAACCGAAAGACTTGTATGCATGCATACAAGCAAAACCAATGTACAAAAAACTCTGGGGAGAGATGGCACGTATGGGAGTAGGGGGGGCAGTGGAAAGATATGTACACATATAGATACAATACTTTAATTAAAAAAAAGAAAAAAGAAAAGATAAACACAGCCTAATACCGGAAATATTGCTTATCTCTACTTTGGATGTACCTCCCAATATATTGAGGAACAGTAAGCAGATAAATATAGGAACTTATTAGATTTAATAAAATAGGTGGGTGTATCTTAAAATGTACCTACACTCTATTGGGGCCCTGAAGTTCCTTGTACATGTTGCTGTCTAGAAGCTGCATTGAAACTATTCTAGATCAAATAAGTTTTCAAACTTATCAGTTGTGTTGAAAAGTGCTTTTAAAACTAAACTAGGATATATTTTTTTCTTTTTTTTATTAAGATATTACATGTGTACATATCTTCCCATTGCACCTCCACCCAGTTTTGTTTTTTAATATTGAACTTTTTCAAAACATAGTCTAAAATTTTGTGCATTCATAGTATTGTACGTTATGTTGCTAAGGCAGTTTGATTCAAATTATATAAATATACATGAAATATTGTTTTGAAAGTTAAACAATTAGTACTGAGACAGAGAAATTATTGTATTTTAAATGGTATAATGTCACATAAGAATACATTTTCTTTTTAGGGGAGAACACCAATACAGTCCCCCACTACCACAAATTATGCAGTCAAGTTTTCCACATTTGGGGAAATCGAAGGGGTCAGCACTTCTGAAGTACAATGGATAAGCTTCACCCTGGGAAAACCAACTTCATGATCTTGGTGTCTCTACTGCCAGGTAAGTATAGGAATATATTTATTTATAGTTTTTCTTTTCATTTTATATTTACAATGATAGAGAAAAATGTGTGAATTTATAATAATTATTGGGGAGACTAAAAAAAACTTTATACTTTCATTTGATATAATTTGGAAGCAGTTTGGTCTCTTGTCAGAGACAGTTCAGTTTTTATTTTTTTAGAAATTTTAAATGTAAAAAAAAAGGCTTTAAAAGGGCTGTAATGACTGTAATGATGCAGTAGAAACTTTTGTACTCTAAATTAACAAGCATCTGCATTAATCTTGAAAGTAGGGGCAAAGAAAACATAGTTAGTTTAGCAATTAGCATATTGGTCCAGAATTACTAAAAAATGAACCTTATCATTGAAAGTATTACATAATTCCTCCTTACCCCCCATTGACCTCTTCCAGCCTCCTCTCAACCCCCAAGCCCTTACCACTCCATTGTCTGTATCCACAAGTTATGCATATATGCATAAAATTTCATTGATTAATCTCTTCCCACCCACCCTATCCTGCCTTCCCTGAGGTTCAAAAGTCTGTTCCATGCTTCTATGTCTATGTATCTATTTTTGTTCATCAGTTTATTTTGCTCATTAGATTCCACATATGAGTGAGATCATGTGATACTTATCTATCTCTGACTGGCTTATTTTGCTTAGCATAATACTCTTCAGGTCCATCTAATATTTTTTAAAATATTATATATACATCATCTTTTATAAAGAATATAATTTTTGATGCAAGTTAGTTTTTAAGACCAATATTTTAAGAAAGATGTCTATTATTTGCAAAAGCATTAATGTTAAAAATTATATCATCATTTACACTCTTTCTCTATGAGGACCTTGCATATGGTAAGCATTGCTCTTCGGCAATGAGAATACATGAACACATCCAACCAGCTGATAATAATTTATGTAAATTTTCATAAAATACCTTATTGGTAATAACCTGTTGAAGTTTATTTCAACAAGGAATTTAATGAAGGACAGTAATCAATAGTTTCCCACTCTCACCAAAACCGGTTTGGCTCAGTGGATAGAGCATCGGCCTGAGGACTGAAGGGTCCCAGGTTCGATTCCAGTCAGGGGCATGTACCTTGGTTGCAGGCACATCCCCAGCAGGGGATGTGCAGGAGGCAGCTGATCGATGTTTCTCTCTCATCAATGTTTCTGAGTCTCTGTCCCTCTCCCTTCCTCTCTGTAAAATAAATAAATAAATAAAATAAATATATTTTTTAAAAATGACAATGAGATACCATATCACACCTGTCAGAATGGCTACCATCAGTAAGTCAATAAGGGAAAAGTGCTGGCAAGGATAAGGAGAAAAAGGAATCCTTGTGCCTTGTTTGTGGGAATACAGACTGGTGCAGCTACTGTGAGAAACTCAAAAAATTAAAAATGGAACTCCCATCTGACCTAGAAATCCCACTTTTAAAAATATATTCCAAGAACTCAGAAACACCAATCAGAAAGAATATAAGCATATCTACATTCATAGCAGCACAATTTACAATAGCTAAGATCTGGAAACAGCCTAAGTGACCATCAGCAAATGAGTGGATTAAAAAATGGTGGCACATCTACACAATGGAATACTACTATGCTATAAAATAGAAAGAACTCTTAGCATTCACAACAGCATGGATGGACCTGGAGAACATTATGCTAAGTGAAATAAGCCAGTCAGAGAAAGATAAATGTCACATGATCTCACTCATTTGTATAATATAATGAATAACATAAACTGATGAACAAAAATAGATCCAGAGACATAGAAACATTAATCTGACAGTCAAATCTCAGATGGAAGGCAGGAAAGAGTGTGAGGGGTTAAGAGATAATCAAAGGACTTGTATACATGCATTTGAGCATAACCAATGGACACAAACAGTAGGGGGTGAGGGCATGTACTGGGGGTGGGAGTTTCCGGGGAGAAGCCAATGGGGGAAAAAGAAGTCATATGTAATACTTTAAACAATAAGTAATTTATATTAAAAAATTCAAACTTGGGAAAACACTGAAAAATAAATAACAGATAATGGATTAATATCTGTAATATCTGGATATCACAGACATGAAATTAGAATATATGAGACACTTCAGAAGAAAATTTTATTAATAAAAGGGCCATAAATATAAAAATATAAATATTGTCAATTAATTTTTGAAAAACATTTATCAGTTAAATCATCAAAATTCTAATTGATTAACAACATAGTTTTTCTCCTTTCAAACTAGCAAAAATAGTTATTATTGAGTTAGTTCTGGCAAGAATATTGTAAAATTGGCACTAATATACATAGAAATGGAGTGTAAAGCAACATAAATTATCTTGTGGGGAACATGGCAATATGTATGAACAGTCTTAAACAGTTTTACATCCCCTGACCTAGTTAATCCACAGATTGGAAATTATTCTGAAGAAATAATCAGTGATACAAGGAAAGATATATTTAAAAGGAGGCTTACTGTAACATCATTTTAATAGCAAACGTTTGGAATCAGTTTAAATATCAATATTAGGAATTATTTAAATAAACTACGATGCATCCAAATGATGGAATATTAAAAAGGATGTTTTAATATCATATGTCGGAGAGAGACAAAATGGAGGCGGGAACAGACAGATGTGTCCCGAACCTTGTCCCAGAGCAGATAGAGAGAACAGCTGAAACTAATAACATCCAACCTGAGTTGGGGAAGGAGTCTCAGCAGGTGAGAAAGTTTGCAGTGGGGAAAGGGCAGAGGATCCCTGGAAAAGGGTAAAGTTGGGGTGCTGGGCAGGCAAGTCTGCCAGACCCCTGAGGGAGCCTACATAACACCAAGCCGCATCCCTGGGGACAGGCACAGCATCTGATGGTGGAAAGAAGGGCCACAGGACTGCTGGACCACAGGGGATTCTAGATCTGTGTGGTACTAGCAGAGCATCAGCAAGAGAGGAGCCCACAGAGACCCAGTCTCTACCCTCTCTATGGTCTAAGCCTTTCTCCACTGAGCCTAGTTCACAGGACCCTTTGGATACAGACACTTACCTGCGGCTGAGGTGAGGGAGAAGGTGCAGACTCTTGGAGTCTGGGGAGAGTTGGGGGCCCAGGAGAAGTAGCAGCATGTCTGGCACTGAGTCATGCCTGAGCCTGGGACCTGGGTTGCCATTTTGTCCTGAAGAGATAGCCCCTCCCTCCAGTTTCCAGGCAACCAATACAGCCACACCCAGATTCCACAATGAATAGCAAAAAGGATTTGAGAAGAAAAAAAAAAATCCAAATAATCCCTGAGATTCCAAAGGACTGCCCAAAAGACAGTATAGAAGACTGAAATCTTATGCCAGCCAAAGGAACGACACTTTACTTTTTCATTTTATTATTATTTCTATTTCTTTCTTCTTTCTTATAAGCTTACCTGTTTTTAGTTTCTATTTTTTTGTTTTATTCTGCTTTATTTTATATTTCTTTCTGTATTATTGTTCCATCACTCTATTTTATTTTATTGTTATTTATATTTTTATACCAATTTTGAAATAAACTTTTTTGTAAATTTATTATCATTATTATTTTCTTCTCATTCTATTTCTTCTTATGCACCCACCCCCCCTCTGCTTCCTCTACACTGAACTGAGGACTTCCCCATGCATTCAATTCTTAACCTTATTTTCTGTATATAAGCTCAACCTCTACAGATTCTGCCCCCACCCTCTTTGCTGGGTGTTTGGTGTTTGCATTTTTTTTTTTGGTTTATCTATTGGTTCTGTGGTGTTTTCTGTTTTTCTTCTTTTTCTTCCTTTATCTTCTTTCCTTTTTCTTTCTTTTCCTTACCTCTCTTTGATATTATTTGTGCTCTCTTTTCTCCCCCTAATTCTCTTTTCTCAGGTGGTTACTTATAGTGGAGTCATTGGTGTTGTGAATATATTCATGCTTTGTTCCCTTTGTGTTGTGTCTTATTGAGGTGATTTTTATACAGTCTGGCCAGAAGCTAGAGAGTGAGCCACATTAACCAGACACCTAGAGAGGAAACTTTATCCACAAAAATGTTAATAACATCCCAGATGCAACTACAGAGGCAGGAAGAAGGCGGCAGTAAGGGAGAGAGTATGAGTGAGAGGCAGCAAAAGAGGAGTGTGTGGTAATGTGGTGTGTGTGTGTGTGTGTGTGTGTGTGTGTGTGTGTATGTGTATGTGAGTAAGGCACAGTTAGATCCCACAGAACCTTCGGGGGCAGGCTAACCAGGCTCGCCTAACAGGGCAGCCTCTGCTACCATTTTAAAGAGTACTGGGAGGCCGGCTTGTTCTCAGAGGCCTATCCTTTTTGAAGGGGAAAGCTGCTGGAACTGGGAGCCCAGCGTCACCTCCACCCAGGGTGCCCTGAGAGAACACCTGGGACTCTACAGCCACCTCTGCCAGGGTCCTGATACCTCAGCTGTGGTTCCACGGTCAATGATAAGGTGAGCACTTTTGGCGGGACAGTCCCGATTTCTAACAATTTGTCCCACATCCCATGGCGTTTTTAAAAAGTCCCATTTTTGAAAAGTATCAGCTACCCTGGGCACAGGCTTTCTGAGTTCTGAAGCAAGCTCCCCTCTAATTGGCCCAACACTTTAGCCCAGGGCACTGCAACCACAGGAGCAACAAACACATGAGTAGCCCACTCCCATCCAAAGAGCAGCAGCCTGTGAGCAGCCCGCCCTGGCCTAAGAGCAGCAGCCTCACATGGCCTTCCCCTGTCCAAGGAGCAGCACAAATGCCAACAGCCCACCCCATCTGAGGAGCAACAGCCACAAGAGCTTCCTGCCCCACATGTGAGTAGCGACAGCCCTGCCCAGCCTGCCCCCAGCTGCTGCATGCAACCCGTACCCTGCACCTGTTCAAGGAGCAGCAGCCACACAAGCAGCCTGCCCCTATCCGAGGAGCAGCAGCAGTGTCAGAAGCCGGCACCCATTTGAGGAGCAGCAGCTGCCTGAGCAGCCTGTCCACATCCAAGGAGCAGCAGCCCTTCACAGCCCGCACTGGTCTGAGGAGCAACAGCTGGCTGAGTGGCCCGCACCTAGCCAAGGAGCAACAGCTGCATGTGCAGCTCACTCCTGCCTGAGGAGCAGCAGCCTCGCAAGCAGCCCATCTCCTGTCCAAGGAGCAGCAGCTGTGTGAACAGCCCAGCCCCATATGAAGAACAGCAGTGCTGCGAGCAGCCCACCCCCATTTGAGGAGCAGAAGCCACCTGAGCAGCCCGCCCCAGACCAAGGAGCAGCAGCCAAACGAGCAGATCGCCCAACTCCAAGGAGCAGGAGTCCTATGCTGCCCGCATTGGTCCGAGGAGAAGCAGTCACACACAACCTGCACCTGTTCCACGAGCAGCAGCTGGGTGAGTGGCCCACCCTCATCCTAGGAGCAGTAGCTGTACATGCAGCTCATGTCGACCTGAGGAGCAACAGGCAAGAAAGAAAGCAGCCCATCCTCCATTTAAGGAGCAGCAGGTGCGTGAGGAGCCTGCACCCATACAAGTTGCACCAGCCTGGCAAGCAAACTTCCCCTGTCCAAGAAACAGCAGCCTCATGAACAGCTAGCCCCATCTGAGTGTCATGAAAAGGAAGGTCAGCATGCAGCCAGCCATGATCCACAGAGCAGCTACCATGTGAGCGGTCCAGCCCTGTCCAAGAAGCAGCAGTCACAGGAGCAGCCTACTCCCCCATCCAAGGAACAGCAGCTGTGCAAGCAGCCTTCCTCACAAGCCAGAGGAGACACCACTGCTGTGAACAGCACCAACCAGAGGAGCTTCTGCCAACTGAGGAGCAGCCACTTCAGCGACTGCCTGAGGAGTAACGGCGGCCTGAGGAGCCACTGCTGCCCAAGGAGCAGCCCCTGCATGACTCTACATCTAGATCAATAGGTGAGACCAAAAATGGGTAGACAAAGAAACCCCCAAAGGAAAGAAAAGAATGAAGCACCAGAAAAGCAGCTAACCAAAACAGAGGCAAGCAATATGTCAGAAAAAATAATTCAGAATAAGGGTCTTATAGTTCATAAACCGAATGCAGGAAAAAAATCAACAACTTATGTAAGAATCAAGAAGAAATGTATGAAAAGATCAATAAATTATGTAAGAATCAAGAAAAATGAAGTGATACAGCTGCAATTTAAAAAACAAAAAAACACCATGGGAAGTTTCAACAAGAGACTAGGAGAAGCAGAGGACCCAATTAGCAAAATTAGAAGACAGGGAAGCAAAACACACCCAAACTAAACTCCAACTGAAGAAACAAAATAAAATGAAGAAGAGCCTAATTGAGCTATGGGACAACAGAAATGCAGCAACATATGAAAAATAGGGGTGCCAGGACAACAGGAAGAGGAACAAGGGTTAGAAAACCTATTTGGAGAAATAATGTCAGAAAACTTCCCTGATGTGGGGAAGAAAAAAGTAACACAAGCTCAGAGAGTCCCAAACAAACAAGATGAACCTGAAAAGACCCAAATCGAGACACATCATAATTATTATGGAAAATGTTCAGGACAAAGAGAATCCTAAGGGCTTCAAGAGGGAGACAGAAAGTTACATACAAGGGAGCTGCCATTAGATTACAAATGATTTGTCAACAGGAACACATAAGGTCAGAAAAGAATGGAAGAAAATTTACAAACTAATACAAATCAAGGGACTGAATCCAATAATAATCTAACCAGCAACCAGCAACTCTATCATTCAAAATTAAAGGGGAAATAATGAGCTTCATTGACCAAAACAAACAAAACAAAACAAACAAACAAAAAACTAAGGGAATTTATTACTACCAAGCTAGCAATGCAAGAAATGCTAAAGGTACTGCTGTAAAAAAAAGAAATGACACAGGCAAAAAAATAAAAATGGCTACAATTTCCTTTCAATAATAACTTTAAACAGAAATGGACTAAATGCCCCAATCAAAAGACATCGAGTGAGTGAATGGATAAAAAAAAGAAGACCCATGTATATGCTGTTTACAAGAGGCCCACCTTAGAACAAGGGACTCACACAGAATGAAAGTGAAGGGATGGAGAAATATATTTCAGGCAAATGGAAATGAAAAAAAAAAGCTGAGATAGCAATACTTATATCTGACAAAATAGATCTCAAAGTGAAGGCCATTAAAAGAGCTACAGAAGGCCATTTCATAATACTAAAGGGATTGACACAACAAGAGGATATAACCCTGATAGACATATATGCACCCAAATGCAGGAGCACCCAAATACATTTTAAAAAAAAAAAGCCTCCTTGAAAATATCAAGAGAGAGATCAACAACAACACAATCATAGTAGGGAACTTTAGTAGACCATTGACATCACTGGATAAATCTTCTAGACAAAAAATCAGCAAAGAAAAAGAAATCCTAAAATACTCACTAGATCAGATGGACTTAATTGACATTTTCAGAACATTCCACCCCAAGTCCACAAAATATAAGTTCTTCTCAAGTGCACATGGGACATTTTCAAAAATATACTGCATGTTGGGTCACAAAAAAGTCTCCCCAAATTCAAAAAGATTGAAATCACATCAAGCATTTTCTCAGAACACAATGTCATAATATTAGAAATAAACTACAATAAAAAAGCCCCAAAATTCAAACATTTGGAAGTGGAATAACATGCTATTAAACAGTGATTGGGATACCAAGTATATCAAATAAGAAATTAAAAACATCCTGGAAACTAATGACAATAAAAACAGAAGCATCCAAAATCTAAGGGATACAATGAAAGCTGTCCTGCAAGGGAAGTTTATAGTGATACAGGCCTACCTCAAATTACAAACAAACAAACAAACAAACAACAACAAAAAAAAACAAGAAAAAATGATAGTTAATCATCTAACTCTACAACACAAATAATTAAAAAGTTAACAATAAGAAAAACCCTGAGTGAGTGGAAGGAAGGATATAATATAGATCAGAGCAGAAAAAAATGACATAGAGAGAGAAAAAAATACAAAAAATCAATGAAACAAATAGCTGGTTCTTTGAGAGGATAAACAAGATTGATGAACCTCTAGCCAGGCTCACAAAGAAGCAAAGAGAGAGGACCCAAATAAACAATATCAGAAATGAAAGAGGTGAAATAACAACAGACCCCACAGAAATAGAAAAGATTTTTAAAAAATACTGAGCAACTCTATTCCAACAACTAGACAACATGGAGAAAATGGACATATTCCTAGAAAAATACAACCTTCCAAAACTCAATCAGGAAGATTCTAAAAGTCTTAATAGGCCAATAACTATGGAATAAATTGAAGCAGTCATCAAAAAGCTTCCAACAAACAAAAGCCCAGGGCCAGACAGCTTCATAGGGGAGTTTTACCAAACATACAAGGAAGAACTAAAACCTATCCTCCTCAGACTATTCCAAAAAATTCAAAAGGAAGGAACACTTCCAAGCTCATTCTATGAAGCCAGCATCACCCTAATAAGAAAACCAGATAAAGACAAAACAAAGAGAATTACAGGCCAATGACTCTCATGAACCTAGAAGCCAAAATCCTCAACAAAATTCTAGCACATCAGATGGAGCAATACATCAGAAAGATCATACACCATGACCAAGTAGGATTTATCCCAGGTATCCAAAAATAGTATAATATCCATAAATCAATAACTATGATACATCACATAAACAAATTGAGTTATAAAAACCACATAGTCATATCAATTGATGCAGAAAAAACATTTGACACAATCCAACACCCTTTAGTGACAAAAAATACTTTCAGCAAGGTGGGAATAGAAAGATCATACCTGAACATAACAAAAAGCATAATACTCAATGTGCAAAAACTAAAAGCCTTTCCACTAAGAACAGGAATGAGACAGGGATGCACACTCTCACCACTCCTGTTCATCATAATATTGGATGTACTAGCTATTGCGATCAGATATTATAGAAGATAAAATAAAAGGCATCCAAATTGGAAAAGAAATAAAAGTGTCCTTATTTGCAGATGCCATGAAATGGTACATAGAAATCCTTAAAGATTCCATTAAAAATTATTAGACTTAATAAATGAATTTGGCAATGTAGCAGGATAGAAAATTAACACCAAGAAATATATGGAATTTCTACACACCAATTCTGAACTTATAGAGAGACTAAAAAAGCAATCCCATTTACCCTTGTACCAAAAAAGTTTAAGATACCTATGAAAAAACTTAACTAAGGAGGTGAAAGACCTATATGCAGAAAAATATAGGACACTGAAAAAAGAGATAGAGGAAGATATAAACAGATTAAAGAACATACCATGTTCATGAATTGGTAGAATCAACATCATTAACACGTTCTCACTACCCAAAGCAATCTACAGATTCAATGCACTCCTCATTAAAATACCATGCGTATTTTTCCAAAAATTCATCTGGAAGAAAAAAACAAACAAAAACGAATTGTTGCAGCAATCCTGAGAAAGAAGAACAAAATAGGTGGGACCTCAATACCATATATCAAGCTGTATTACAAAGCTGCTGTTTTCAAAACTGTCTGGTACTGGCATAACAACAGACATATAGACAAATGGAATAGAATAGAGAACCAAGAAATGAACCCAAACCACTATGGTCAATTAATATTTGACAAAGAAGGCAAGAACATACAATGGAGTCAAGACAATCTCTTCAATAGATGGTGTTGGAAAAATTGGACAGGTACATGAAAAAAAGAAACTAGACCACCAACTTACACCATACACAAAAATAAACTCAAATGGATAAAGGACTTAAACATAAGATGAAACCATAAAAATACTAGAGGAATCCACAGGCAGAGAAATCTCGGACATATGTCAAAGCAATTTCTTCACTGATAGTGCTCCTAGGGCAATGGAAGCTAAAGAGAAAATAAACAAATGGGACTACATTAAAATAAAAAGCTTTTTCAAAGCAAAAGAAATCATCAACAAAACAAGAAAGCCCACTCTATGGAAGAATATATTTGCCAATGTTATCACTGATAAGGGCTTCATTTCCAACATCTGCAGGGAACTCATAGAACTCAACAAAAGGAAGATAAACAACCCAATGAAAAACTGTGCAAAGGACCTAAATAGATACTTTTCTAAAGGAGACAGAAGGAAGGCCAAGAGGCATATGAAAACATGCTCAAAGTCACTAATTATCCAAGAGATTCAAATCAAAATGACAATACAGTACCATCTCACACCTGTCAGAATGGCTATCATCAACAAATGACAAGTGCTGGGGAAGATGTGGAGAAAAAGAAACCCTCGTGCACCTCTGGTGGGAATGCAGATTGGTGCAACCACTGTGGAGAACAGTATGGAGTTTCCTCAGAAAACTAAAAGTGGAACTCCCATTTGACCCAGTGATCCAAATTCTAGGAATATATCCTAAGAAACTATAGACACCAATCAGAAAAAATATATGCACCCCTATGTTCATAGCAGCACAATTCACCATATCTAAGATTTAGAAACAGCCTACGTGGATCAGCAGATGAGTGGATTAAAAACCTGGTACATCTACACAATGGAGTACTATTCTGCTATATAAAAGGAGTTCTTACCATTTGCAACAGCATGGATTGAACTGGAGAGCATTATGTTAAGTGAAAGAAGCCAGTCAGAGAAAGATAAATTTCATGATTTCACTCATTTATGGAATATAATGAACAACATAAACTGATAAACAAAAATAGATCCAGACACAAACATCGATCAAACATCATTAACCCTTAGAGGGTGGGGGTAAAGGGTAGAGATCAACCAAAGGACTTGTATGCATGCATATAAGCCTAATCAATGAACACTGACAAGGGGGTGAGGGCATAAATGGGGGAAAGTGGGGTAATGGAGGAATAAGTACACATATGTAACACCATAATCAATAAAGAAATTTAAAAATATATCATATGTCATGGCTTATAAATATATATAATTTAAATTTATATAAATAAATCAGAATATGACACATAATTTGAATACTTTTACAGCATTTATATACTCAGAGTTATATTCAAAATATTAAACATATACAAATTTTAACGATATTTATTTTTATGCGTTGAGATTTTTTGAATAATTTTTTCTTGTTATTTTTTCTTTCAGATTTTATTTTCTATAATGAAATGCATTACTTTCTCTTATTTTAAAAACGAATGATTCAGAATATTTACATTAAATTGCTGCCATTAATTTTCCAATAGAGGTTTCCTTAAAAAAGCACAGGATATGAATCCATTTGGAGCCTACCTACAGTGAGGTACTCAAAATTTATTTCAACTCAGTATGCATAAAAAGAATAATAATTCAGAAATGTGAAAGTCCTACAGATAGCAAATGGTCAGCCTGAATAAATATTCCTTTTAATATATTGATGTAGATCAACTGTAGAAAGGGAAAAATAAATTCAACAAGTTAAGACATAATTATAATATCAGCATGAAGGGGTTAGTGCAGTTCTTTGATTACAAAGAGAGAAATCACATTTTACTAGTTTCTGAGACAGTTTTTCATTTAGCTTTTTCCTTTCTATAATGCATTATTTTTTTTTATTAGATCCACTTTGTTGTAAGGATGGATTTAGTCATTTAGCATTATATTATCAAGGTAAGCCCACTAGACAACTCACTCAAGGTCATTTTTTTATCATGAATAAATAATTTAAGAATTCCATTTTCAATGTTATAAGACCTTTAAATTGGTTCACAGCATGAACCTTGGTCAACTGGACACAGTCCTTTATTTGTTGTTTAAAGTATTACATATAGTAGTACATATATCTCCTTCCCCCCCGCCCCATTGACCTTCCTCCAGCCTCTCCTACCCCCTGTCGCATGCCTTCATCACACCCCACCCCCCAGTGTCTTGTGTCCATTGGTTGTGCTTATATGTGTGCATACAAGTCCTTTGGTTGATCTCTCTCCCTTCCCCACTCCCAAACACTTCCCAGCCTTCCCACTGTAATTTGACAGTCCTTTTTAATAGTGCTTTTAATACCGTTAATTTAAAATTTAATGGCCAAATTCAGGGGGGAAGGGAATAAGAAAGGTAACATGTGCTTCTTTCAGAATTGATGACAATACTAAAATGGCAGATTTGCCTGCATTTAAATAGCACATTCATGGAAAATGAGCTATTTTTGCATATAATAAAAAAAAGCCCCATACACATGGATAGTCATAGAACTTACAGAGGACAAGTACCTAATTCATCTTTTTAAAAATATATATTACTGTAAAGTATTCTGAAATGTTCTCTACAAAATGGCTTTTACAATATTGGCAAAGGGGAAAAATTGCAACTGATGTGATTACAGTTCTAATAATCATGAGATTAAAATACAATTTAGTTATGGGTATTTTAGCCCTTTAAAATAAAATGCATAGCTATAGGGCATAATGCAGTTACTTTATTCCCATTATAGAGACTGAATCACCACTATTTGCTATAAGAACTAATTAGTACAAAAATAGAATTTACAGGGATGTACCTGTCTTGGCAAGATAACCTTGTAGGTGGCTACAATTTGGAGTATGTATTGTTTTCCTTTCACAACACAAGATTGGCACTAAAGTGAATTGGGCAAGAAGTATATTTTAACATCAATAAGGTTTATATTTTCTCATATACAAATAATAAGAAGCTGGTGGCCATATCTGGTGGCCATGGTTGGAGCTTCCTCCCATACACAAAAGGTTCCAATTCCTAGTCAGTGCACATACCAACATTTCGGGTGCAATCCCTGGTCTGGACACATAAGAGAGGCAATCAATCGGTCTCTCTCTCTCTCTCTCTCTCTCTCTCTCTCTCTCTCTCTCTCTCTCTCCATCTCTTCCAAAACAAAACAAAACAAAACAAAACAAAAACAGTGAAAACAAATGCAAGAGCAAGATCCATACTATCATATTGCATTTACAAATTTTTGTAGATAGTGAAAGTGTGTGTGTGTGTGTGTGTGTGTGTGTGTGTTTCCATGAGTGGAGGAGGAGAGGGAAAAGGAAGGAATAAAGAAGAACATTTGAGAGAACTAGTATGGAGCAAGAAATGGGTAGTAGATTGTGGGGTTAAATAATAAGGATCCACTCCAGCTAATTTTTTTTAAATCATCTAAATAAGTAGTATCAATAAGTAGGTCAAGCCAGGAATTTGTGTCTTAGTCACTGCAACATATAGTGAAAACTTCTCATATCTCTCTTGTTTCTTAATGCATTTAATGCTACTAAGTAAAATATTTTAATGGCTACCTTGGTCATTGTTATTCTATTGTTTTCAAAAAACAATTGGCAAAGTATCATATCAGGAGTTCACATGTGGAAGCCAGGAGTTTGAAACCTATAAAGAAACATAGATAAATTACAACTGAATTTTGAGGACACTGGAGTTAAATGGAAATGAAAAATTGATTCTAACATAGACCCAATATCATCCAATGTATTTGGTGCAAGCAACACTCTCTACATGTCAGGTATATTATGAATTCTACCTAATGCTGACACATGTGGGGGGCTTATTGGCACCAAAATTTAGAAATATGTTCTCTCTCTCTCTCTCTCTCTCTCTCTCTCTCTCTCTCTCTCTCTCTCTCTCTCTCTCACACACACACACACACACACACACACACACACACAGTTTTATTCAACTCAGCTATGTTACAGAAGACATGACTTGAGAATACATGATAGCAGGGAGTTAGTGTGGTGAGAATGTAAGTAGTACATATAGAGAAAAGTGCTACAAATAATTTAACCTCACTTCTTTATGTATCTAAGTTATACCTTCTTTTTCTCCAACTTCTCCCACACTCCAACCATCTCAATGGAATGTGTTCCCTTACTCTTCTAATATAAAGGCCGGTAGCAGAAAGTTAAGTGTAGATTAGAAAAGGAAAAGGTCAATGCAGTGAAAATTTGGAAAAAAACATTTTTTTAAATCTTGATATAATAAAAAAAAGTTCATTTCACCAAACATATGTTGTGTGCCTATTATATTTCAGGACATTGATAGCACTAAGAGTAATAATGTGAATATACATAGGCTTTGGTATTAAGAAGGTTATAATTTAGAGAGGGTAGAAAGGCAAAATAGTTCATTTCATTTTAATGTGATAACTGACAAAATGAACTCTAAATTCCATTTAGGCAGGAGTCAAGCCTAATTTCATTCACTCATGTATTTCTATCATCCTAGCACATTGTCTTTCACATGGTAAATTCTCAATGAGTACTGAACAAATGAACAGTATATGATGGGTATTATGGGATTAGAGAGGAGGGCAGATTACAGTGTGGGGTTTAAGGAGAGTGTCTTTTTTTTTTTTTTTTTTTAAAGCTAAAGCTTTATTGTTAAAAGTATTACCTATACTCTCCTTTCTTCCCCATTGACACCTTCTAGTACCTCTGTCCCCTGCCCCAGGTCTTCACCACCCTATTTTCTGTGTCCATGGCTTATGCATACAAATTATTTGGTTGATTTCCTAGGGAGAGTTTCTTGAAATTATAGCTGAACTGAATAATAAACATTAAAACTTTAGACAGGTGTGTGCTTTTTTAAGTGGGAAGGTCCCAGGAAAAAAGAACAACATAAGAACAGACAAGGAGGCATGAAATGAATGTTGGATATAAAAAGCTATAAGAATTTTGATACTAACAAAATATATTTATATGATCTACAATTTTTGAGAGCTTGGGGATTTTAAATGGGAAAAGAGGTGACATATTTATATAACCTTCATATAATGATTATGGTAAAATATAGTCTTCTATACTTTAACATGTAAATTTGAGCAGAATTGATTTTAAAAAAATCAGTTCAAAATTATGTTAAAAAATATGTATTTATACAAAGTGAACAGTTACCAGTCAATGAGAATAGTGCTTTGAATAGAAGATTTATTCTGGAACCAAGGGTGAATTTACTTTTAGCACTAACTGCTGCTTTCCATCACTGATGGTCTTAATAGTGATTTCAGAAGTTATATAAGTGAAAATATGCCATCATGGAGCCGGATGAACCCAAACATAGCCCCAAGATTAGTCACATAGCCAGAAATTTTATAATTATTTGTGCAGTTATAATCTCCTCTCTAAAATTTGAAGAATATTATGTCCATGTGGATGGTATACTTTACTTTCAGCTCAATCAGTTTCTCTTTGAAATGAGCTTCACTAATGGGTCAGATGTGTGATAATTCAAATACTTCCTGACGTATGAATTCTGAAGACAGCTGCAGGATTTTTTTTTTAGCACAAATCATTTATTTTTTAAATACCCAGATAATACATGATCATTTTAGAAAACAAGAATACACAGATAAATAGAAAAAAAGTTAAAATCATTTCAAACCCCACTATTCAGAGTTAACCATTGCTAACATATTAATATACATACACACATACCTTTGTCCTAAGGGCTTACTGCTTAAGGGAATGGCTGTTCAAGTTTTTTTACTAACAAAACATTGAAATACAGTGTTCCTTAACTGGGTTTTAATTTTAACAATATGTAATTAATATATTTTATGTTAAATAACTACAGGGTTATATATTAATTTTTATAGCTTCATAGTATTTAATTTATAGTATATAATGACTTAATGAGCTTTCTTTCCATGAACATTCAGGTTCTTTTCATTTTTCAGCAATATAAACATTACTGCTATGAATACATATATTCAAATATTTTTACATTCCTTTTCTAGTATTACATTAGGAAAAAATCCTCAAAGTAATGTCAATTAATAATAGTGAAGGGTATGCTATTTTTAAATTTTAATTCTTTATTGTTTAAAGTATTACATAAGTCTCCTTTTCCCACCCATTGACTATTCCCCAGCTGCCCCTAACCACCTGCATATGCCCTCATCACCCCCCTCGTCTGTATCCATTGGTTATGCTCATATGCATGCATACAAGTCCTTTGGTTGATCTCTTAATCCCTCATCCCCCGCCTTCCCTCATAGGTTGGACAGTCTGCTCCATGCTTCTATTACTCTGTTTCTATTTTTGTTCATCAAGTTTAGGTTGTTCATTATATTCCATAAATGAGTGAGATCATGTGATATTTATATTTCTCTGACTGGCTTATTTTACTTAGCAAAATGCTCTCCAGTTCCATCCATGCTGTTGCAAATGGTAAGAATTCTTTGTTTTTTTACAGTAGCCTAGCATTTCATTGTGTAGATGTAACTACCGCTGTGTTTAATCTATTCATCTGCTGAAGAACACTTAGGCTGTTTTCAAATCTTAGCTATTATAAATGGTACTGCTGTGAAAATAGGGGTGCATATATCCTTTCTGATTTGTGTTTTTGTTTTCTTGGGATATATTCCAAGAAGCGGGATTACTAGGTAAAATGAGAGTTTCATTTTTTTATTTTTTGTGGAAAATCCATATTGTTTTCCACAGTGGCTGCATCAATCTGCATTCCCATTAGCAGTGTATGAGGGTTCCTTTATCTCCACATACTCTCCAGTACTTGCCATTTGTTGATTTGTTGATGATAGCCATTCCGACAGCTGTGAGATGGCACCTCATTGTTGTTTTGATCCTCATTTCTCAGATGACTAGTGACTTTGAGCATGTTTTCATATGCCTCTTGGCTTTCTGAATGTCCTTTTTCACAAAGTGTCTATTTAGGTCCTTTGCACATTTTTTGTTGGATTGTTTATCTTCTTTTTGTTAAGTTATATGAGTTCCCTATACATTTTGGAGATTAAATCCTTACTTAAGATAACATTGGTAAATATGTTCTCCCATACAGTGTGGTTTCTTCTTTTTTTGTTAATGGTTTCTTTCTCTGTGCAGACGCTTTTCATTTTTGTGTAGTCTCATTTATTTATTTTCTCCTTAATTTCTATTGTTGTAGGATCTGTATAGGTTAAGATATTGCTATGACAAATGTCTATTTTGCTGCCTATAGCTTCTTCTAGGATCATTATGATTTCACATTTTACCTTTAATTCTTACGGTTTCCCATTATATTTATAATTCCTTTATCCATTTTGAAATTGTTTTTATGAATGGTGTAAATTGGTGGTCTGTTTTCACTTTTTTGCATGTATCTGTCCAATTCTCCCAACACCATTTATTGAAGAGACTGTCTTTACTCCATTGCATTCTCTTGCCTCCTTTGTCAAATATCAATTGAGCATAATGGCTTTGGTCAATTTCTGGGTTCTCTGTTCTGTTACACTGGTTTATATGTCTGTTCTTGTGCCAGTACCAGTCAGTTTTGAGAACAGTGGCTTTATAGTATATCTTGATATCTGGTATTGTGATCCCTTCGACTTTTTTAAAAATATATTTTATTGATTTTTTACAGAGAGGAAGGGAGAAAGATAGAGAGCTAGAAACATCGATGAGAGAGAAACATCGACCAGCTGCCTCTTGCACACCCCTTACCGGGGATCTACCCGCAACTAATGTACATGCCCTTGACTGGAATCGAACCTGGGACCTTTCAGTCCGCAGACCGACGCTCTACCACTGAGCCAAACCGGTTTCAGCTCGACTTTGTTTTTCTTTCTCAATATTGTTTCAGCTAATTGGGGTCTTTTTTTATTCCAGATTAATTTTTGGAGACTTTATTCTAAGTCTTTGAAATATGCCTTTGGTATTTTAACAGGGATTGCATTGAATCTATATATTGTTTTTGGCAGTGTGGGCATTTTAACAATGTTGATTCTACCAATCCATGAACAAGGTATATTCTTCCCTTTGTTTTATGTATTCCTCTCTCTCTTTTGTCAGTGTCCTGTAATTTTCTGAGAACAGGTCCTTTACTTCCATGGTTAAATTTATTCCTAGGTATTTTAATTTTTTGGTTCAATGGTAAATGGAATTTTTTAAAAGTTTTTTTTTTTTCTTTCTGTGAGTTCATTATTGGTATATAAAAAAGTCAAAGATTTCTGGGTGTTAATTTTTTTTATCCTGCTACATTGCTGTTTTTATTAATTCTAGTGATTTTTTTATGGAATCTTTAGGGTTTTCTATGTACAATATCATGTCATCTGCAAATAATGACCATTTTACTTTTCCAATTTGGATGCCTTTTATTTCCTCTTCTCATCTGAGGGCTATGACTAGAACTTCCAGTACTATGTCACACAGCAGTGGGCATCCCTGTATTGTTCTTGTTCTTAGGTGGAATGGTTTTAGTTTTTGCCCATTGAGTATGATGTTGGCGGTAGGTTTGTCAAATAAGGCTTTTATTATGTTGAGGTATGATTCCTCTATTCCTACTTTGCTGAGAGTTTTTATCAGGAAAGGGTATTGGATTTTGCCAAATGCCTTTTCTGCATCAGTTGATATGAATATGTGATTTTTGTCTCTCAATTGGTTTATGTGATATATAATGTTCATTGATTTGCAGATATTGTACCAGACTTGAATCCCTGGAATAAATTTCACTTGGTCATGGGGTATAATCTTTCTAATGTAATGCTGGATCTGATTTTCTAGAATTCTGTTGAGGATTTTAACATCTATGTTCATCAGAAATATTGGTCTGTAATTCTCTTTTTCTTTGTGGTGTCTTTATCTGGTTTTGGGATTTGGGTGATGCTGGATTCCTTGAAAAAAATTGGAAGTGTTCCTTCCTCTTTAATCTCTTTAATTTTTTTGTAATAGTCTGAGAATGATAGGTTTTAGTTTTTTGAATGTTTGGTAAAACTCTCCTGTGCGACTGTCTGGTCCCGTGCTTTTGCTTTTTGTACATTTTTTGATGACTGTTTCAATTTTCCTCCTTAGTTACAAGCCTGTTCAGATTTTTTTTTTTCTTGATTGAGTTATAGAAGGTCATATTTTTTTAAAGAATATGTTAATTTTCTCTAGGTTGTTTAGTTTGTAGAGTTGTGCATGGTATATATATTTTTTTACAACCTTTTGTATTTCTGTGGGGTCTGTTGCTATTTTGCCTTTTAATTTCTTATCGTTTCTTATTTTGTTTATTTGGGTCCCTTTTCTTTGCTTCTTGGTGAGCCTGGCTAGAGGTTCATCTTGTTTATCTTTTCAAAGAACCAGCTCTTGGTTTTATTGATCTTAAATTTTTTTGGACTCTGTGTCATTTATTTCTGCTCCTATCTTTGTTATCTCTTTCCTTTGGCTTATCCTAGGCTTTTCTTGTTGCTCCCTTTCTAATTTTTTAAGTTGTAAAAATAGATAATTTATTACCAGTTTTTCTTGTGTGTGTGTGTGTTTGTGTGTGTGTGTGTGTTTGTTGAGGTAGGCCTGTAATGTTATGAACTTCCCTCTCAGAACTGCTTTCACTGTATACCATAAGTTTTGATTGTTTTGTTTTTATTGTCATTCATTTCCAGGATGTTTTTAATTTCCTTTCTGATCTCTTTGGCAACCCAATCATTGTTTAATACCATGCATTCTGCCTCCAAGTATTTGAAGTTTTGTTTGTTTTTATTGTAGTTTATTTCTAATATTATGCCATTGTGGTCTGAGAAGATGCTTGATATGATTTCAATCTTCTTGAATTTGGAGAGACTTTGCATATGCCCCTATATGTGTTCTATCTTTGAAATATGTATATTCTGTAGCTTTGGGGTGAAATGTTCTGAAGATGTCACTTAAATCCATATGATCTAGTGACTCACTTAGGATTGCTTTTTCATTCCTATATTTTTGTCTAGAGGATTTATCCAGTGATGTCCTTGGAGTATTAAATTTCTCTACTATGATCAGTCGGGGTACCCGAGGCTAAAGAGTCTTCTGACTGGAAAAGCACCTTCTGGAATTTATAGGAACCCTAAATTGAGGAGGCTGGTGTCCCAGTGCTTGTGGGACAGCAGCCAAGGTACCAGGTCCCTGGCTGGAGTGGCTGTAAGGTCCTGGCTGATGTCTGAGGGCACCCTGAGTGGAAGTAAGGCTGGGCGCCCAGTCAGAGCAGCTTTCCCCATCAAGATGGCATAGCCTCTGCAGGAGAGATGGTGCTCCAGAAGAGATTACAGCACTAGCAGAGGCTGCCTGGCTATATAAACCTGGTCCACAAGCCCCCAAAGGTCCTGTGAGATCTAGCTGTCACACACACACACACACACACACACACACACACACACACACACGTCCAACAAGTGTATGAGATTTCATTTGCAAAGAAAACATGTTACCCTACCACAGTTTCATGAATGTTGGTAGAAGACAAGAGACTCCTGAATTAGGTAGAGAGGACAATTTACCATGTACAACATTACCAGTAGCAGAGTATCAACATGTGTGTGTGTGTGTGTGTGTGTGTGTGTGCACACATGCTAAAATCTCAAGTCTTAGTTCTCACATAGTGATCCAAAAGAGGGCCAGATGACACAATAGATTGTATTATAGGAGAAAAACCTTGAGGTTAGGGAACATGAATTTTTTAAAATGGGCAATAATCATTTTTGAAATGATTATGTATATTTGAAATATGTATATTCTGTAGCTTTGGGGTGAAGTCTGTTCTTTGCTATGGAGTAAGATACTATATCTTCCAATCTATTTAGAAAATCTGCTGTTTTGCACTGGTGGGAGCCATTATTTTTGCCTTCTGCTATATAAACATCATTGACGAGATAATACAGGATAAAGGACAGTCAGTGTCTCACTCTCAAGATATTTAGTAATGTTAGAAACCCAAGGAACAGATAATTATCTTCCAGTAGATTTGTTAGTTCAGAATAAATGTGCCTTGTTTAAAGTTTATACTAATTTCCACTCCTAATAATGATTCATGAGTATTCCTATTTCTCTACACCCTCAGCTACAATTATATAATGGCACATCATAAACTTATTTTGTGTTTTATTTTATATTTGTTTCAGGTGTACACATAGTGGTTAGATGATCGTATAATTTGCAAAGTGATCTCCCTGATAAGTCTAGTACCTACCTGGTACCATACATAGTTATTAAATATTATTTACTATATTCCCTATGCTGTACTATACATCCCTGTGCCTATTTTGTAATTTATTAATTTATTACTCCTTTCACCTTTCACCAATCTCCATCATCTGGCAACCCTCAGTTTGTTTACTATATCTATGACTCTGTTTCTGTTTTGTTGTTCCTTTATTTTTTTTCTATAGATTCCTCATATAACTGAAATCATATGATATTTATCTTTTCCTAATGGACTTATTTCACTTAGCATAATATACTCTAGGTCCATCCATACTGTTGCAAACGGTAAGATTTCATTCTTTTTTATACTAAGCTGTGCCCTTTCAGGGTTGTGGTCTCTACTGATTGACTGGTGCAGTGCAGGGGTCATTATCATAGTCATCACAGCTAATCCTGATGTAAGCCATGGTGTCATCCCACCTGGCTTTGTTGCTTTTACTGGGCATGGAGCTAAAATTGAGGCCTAGACATTATCTCTAATTTGACCAAAACTCTTGTCTCTGTAGTCAACAGATCAGAGGCTTCACTCTCAAGATCATTTAATGTAAGTCAGAACCTCATTGTATTGAGGGCTTAATGCTTAAGAAAGTATTTGTGCAAAGGCTTGTATGGTAGTCCTATGTGGCTATTCCTTGGCCCCATTGCTCCTCCTCTAAGGGGGTCTACCATATGACTGTGCACATGCCAAGGACGGAAAGGTAAGGGGACGATGTAAACTGAATGGCCAATGATATTCTATGGGAAGAAAGGTCAACCTGAGGGCATGGTCCCACCTTACAACTTCTTGTTAGGCACCCAGGGCTTTTCACCCTGGTGACTTTCTATACATGGTTTATAGTTCCTACTCTCTCAGGTCTGACTAACTGCCTACTATAGATGCTTTTTAAATATGTCTATTCTTGGTTCTCAAAGTTCACTTTGGATGGAGAGAGCAAAGGCTATTAGTGGACAGAATACATCAGTGTATATCCTATATAATAAAGAAGTAATATGCAAATTGATAGTCACTCCATCACAAAACATGGCTGCCCCCATGTGGACACAAGATGGCCACCACAAGATGGAGGGTAGCTAGGAGAGACCAGGCCAGCAAGGAGGGCAGTTGGAAGTGATCAGGCCTGCAGGGGAGGGCTGTTGGGGGCAACCAGACCTGCAGGGTAGGACAGTTGGGGGCAACCAGGCCTGTAGGGAAGGGCATTTGGGGGTGACAAGAGCTGCAGGGGAGGGCATTGGGTGTGACCAGGCCTGTAGGGGAGGGCAGTTAAGGGCAATCTCTCCAGCAGAGGAGCAGTTAGGCCTTGATCAGGCTGTCAGGGGAGTGGTTAGGAGGTGATCAGGCTTGCAGGCAGAAGCAGTTAAGGGCAATCAGGCAGGCAGGCAGACAAGCAGTTGGGAGCCAGCAGTCCTGGATTGTGAGAGGGATGTCCGACTGCCTGTTTAGGTCTGATTCCACAGTCCAATATCCCTTGAGAGTTCCCAGATTGGAGAGGGTGCAGGCTGGCCTGATGGACACCCCCCATGCATGAAATTTGTACACTAGGCCTCTAGTACTATGTAATAAAGTGTAGTATACAAATTGTCCCATTATTTAGGAGTTTGTCCAGTAGTTCAACTAGGGGCCAAGGCTGGCCAGGGAAAGGTAGGGAGACCCTGGCCAGTAGCATTGGCAGGTGACCAGTGATGGGGAGGGAGGTACCAGTGCAGCAGGCATCAGCTAGGAATCCTACCAATGCATTAATTTTGTTCCCTGGGCCTCTAGTTTCTTTAATATAATCCATACAGAAAATAATCCTTTAAAAATAGAAAGACCCTTAAATACTGTATTAGTCAAGTATTCCAGTGAAAGAGAAATGATAGGATGTATGTCTTTGTGTGTGAAGAGATAGGTAGACATAAGTTTGTAATAAGAAATTGTCAGTTCTTGATGTACCCAACAAAAGGCAACTATTAGTATTAATATTAAATGTAGTTTCAAATATCCAAATTTATGAACAAAATTCTATTCTGCTTCATTTCCCCCCAAGTTTAAAACAAAACTCAAAAATATGCTTAAACCTTAATCAGTTTGCCTCAGTGGGTCCCAGGTTTGATTCTGGTCAAGGACATGTATCTTGTTTGTGGGCACATCCCCAGTGGAGGGTGTGCAGGAGGCAGCTGATCGATGTTTCTCTCTCATAAATGTTTCTAACTCTCTATTCCTCACCCTTCCTGTCTGTAAAAAATCAATAACATATATTTTAAAATATACTTAAGCCTTTTAATTGTAATATATTTGTCTAAATCTTGAAAATAAAAGCAATTGAAATTAAAAAAAAAATGGTTCACATGATTAAAGAGGCTGACAGATTCTAAGATTTGCAGTTGGTAAGTTGAAGACTCAGGTGAGCTGATGATATAGTTTCAGTCTGATTTCAAAGTCAAGAGAAACAAAACAAAAGAAAAGAAAAAAACATGTCCCAGCTGAAAGGCAGTCAAAGAGAAAGAATCATCTCTTGGGAGGTTTGGCTGTTTTGTTCTATGTAGGACATTGGCTAATGGGAAGTTCTCCATTCACATTAGGAAGGGCAATCTGCTTTGTTAAATCTACTTATTCAAATGTTAATCTCATCTGAAAACATCCTTATGGAATAATCTTCAACCAAATATCTGGGCACCCTATGGCCCATTGGACACATAAAATAAACCATTACAAAGGTCATCTAGTTAAAACATCTAGGTTTTCAATTTGAAAAGTGATATCTAATGAGGTTAAGTAAGATAATATTGCTAGTTTATGAAAATATCTGAAACTAGAACCTAGTTTCCCCTCTTCTAGTTCAGTGCTCTTTTCACTCTATAAAATGACATCTGCCTTTATCCACCCTAATGTAGATTAAACAGTAATTAACTATGCATATTACTGTTAAAAAGAAACAACAAAGTATAGTTTAAACAAATGAAATCACCTGGAATAAATGGATGGCTTTTGGCTAAATTCAACATTTTTATCAGTTGATTAATGTTGAAAGAATACTAATTTTAGAGTCAGGAGAAGGTTGTTGTCTTTTTTTTTCTTTTTCCCCCAGTAGATAATCAAGAGACCTAGGATAATCCCTTGCTCTCAGAAGATTTTAATTTCCTCTTCTGAGATGGAGGGGCTACATTTTAGGCTCCAAAATTTATATGCAGACTTCCAATCCTCGTGCTACCCAAAGTATACAAACATGCCACTAAGCTTTTATATATATATATATATATATATATATATATATATATATATATATATATTATTGATTTTCCACAGAGAGAAAGGGAGAAGGATAGAGAGCTAGAAATGTCGATGAGAGAGAAACATCGACCAGCTGCCTCCTGCACACCCCCTACCGGGGATGTGCCGGAAACCAATGTACATGCCCTTGACTGGAATCGAACCTGGGACCCCTCAGTCCACAGACCGACGCTCTATCCACTGAGCCAAACCGGTTTCGGCCAAACATGCCACTAAGCTTTTAAACGTCTGAGTATAGCAATGGATTTCAGGCTGGAAAAGTCATTTTCTGTTTCTGGTCCTGAATTTGTTGGTATCACAACTCAGTTATTAAACTTGTTACTATTGTTAATTTTAATTGCTCTTAGTAGTGACCTAATCTAGAACTATCTCTTCTTATCATGGCCCCTTCTATAAATGATGTTGGCTGGAGTTTTAAAATAAACAAAAGTTTATATAGTAGTGGAATAGCAATTTATCAGGTGTCACTCCATGATGAGTCCCTCCAATTTAGAAAGACTAATATGACTATCAATTTTCTTAATATTTATGCTTTCAGTTCATCTATTCCATTAGAATACCTTGGATTAATATATTTTTGCTCATCTTGGTTCTGCACTGTTTATAATAAATAGTCAATCTATTTCAATAACTTCTTCAAACCAAAATATATTTTTATATATTTTAAGCTTTAGACCTCCTAAAGTAATTTTACCCACCCTGCCATCCTCTTTCTATTAATGTTTGTTTTCAAACATTTTGAACAGAAACATTAAAACCTTAGTTTCACATAATATGTTTCTCACAACTTTTCAACGGTGTTTATGTGAAAGGAAACAAAAGAATGAAGACAACTCATTAAACTGAGAAAAATCCATGTTGCACTATGTCACAGCTATATTCAGGAAAAACACATCTGAAAAGATAAAAGAAAGATAAAGATGTCTGATTGATGACAATAAAGTATGGCATCATTATATTTTCAAGCATTTACTCACTAAAGACTTAACAGTACCTCTAGGCTATAGCTATGGGAGTTACAATTAAGAGACTAATAAATATTCTAATATTAGTCTCTGTTGTTTAAATTACAATTGTAAAATTATTTAGAATGAATTCAGCTATGATTGTGTTGAGGATAATGGGAAATATGTGTGAAACTTAGCCTGTCTCTCTTTTCAACTATTTATGGTCATATACCAGCTGGAATTGAAGGCTGCCCAGGATAGTTAGAAAAATGAAGGCTTCTGAGATTAAAATACACATATATTAAGGTGAACATTTTTATTCTATCTCACTAAAAAATGAGGAGGATGTCACAATAGAGAAAATATATCTTAATATATAAAAAGCCTGGGGCTGTAACTACCTAAACAACCAGACAGATGACCAAACAACAGGCTTCATGGGGCGACCAGGCCAGCACGGGGGTTAGTGAGGGACGACCAAATGATTGAACAGCAGGCTGTGTGGGGTGACCAGACTGGAAAGGGGGAGGCAGTTGGGGACGACCAGGACAGTGGAGGGGCAATTGGGGGTGACTAGGCCAGCAGGGAGGCAGTAAGGGGTGACCAGGCTATCAGTGGCAGTTGAGGGTGACAAGGCAAGCAGGGGGGGGACAGTTGGGGAAGAACAGCCAAGTATGGGGTCAGTAAGGGTCAACCAGGCTGGGGATGATAAGGCTGGAATATAGGGCAGTTGGGGGCAAACAGGCCCGTGGGCAGTTAGGAGCTAGCAGTCCTTGATTGTGGGAGGGATATCCAACTATCAGTTTAAACCCAATCCTCCAAGGGGTCTCATATTGAAGAGGGTTCAGTCTGGGCTGAGGGCTCTCCCACCCATGCAAGAATTTTGTGCATTGGGCCTCTAGTGCATTTTAATAAAAATAGTGCAACTTTCCAACTCTTTACATTTTTTGTTGAGAACTTTTTCCTATATTAGCTCTTTCAGATACAAAGACAAGTCTCCAAATATAGTCATTGAAGTCATTGGATTAGTTCATATGTTTCAAAGAGGAACAGCCTGTCATTTGAGAAATAAAAGGGAATAATTCAGGAATTACAGATACACATGTTTTCTGATCCTTGAGAAAGGAATGAGATACAATGAAAGTGAGAGCAAGAGTTGTGTAGGGAAATAGAATTAGCTAATGGGAAAAAATAGTGAATATGATTAAAATGACTAAAACACTGATATGTTTTTAATATTTAATATCATTCATTCAATTAATTAAGAATATATTAAAACATTAGCTTAATGTCCAATGAAATCTCACTTTAAATAGGCAATATGTAGTGACAGGTATTTTCTCCAAAATTCCCTTGGGAAATGTGAATAGAATCAGTGGCTAGGTAAGGTCGCAGTTTGTTGGCTTTTGTCCTATTTGATACAGTATTGCTGAAATTTCAGTCCATCATTGTTAATTATTCATTATGCTATGTTTAAGGCAATTAATGTGAGAGTTATTTACTGTTCTTGATAATTAGATGTAGTAATTAAAGCAAGTTTTATATTACATTGGAATTTTCTTTTTAAATAACTCATGAATAGGAAACAGCAACTGGGTTTAATGATGTGGTTAGTATGGTACTGTTTGAAAAGAAGTACTAGAAAGTTACATTTTTTCTACATTTAAAGGGTCTTTATGTAATAATATTCTTTGCAAGCCTAACAGTTTATAGAATTAGATAGTAAATCAGTGCCAAATTATTATTGCTTTTTGTGCAAAATGATGTCAACTATTTTTAAGTTTGAGGCCCGACTCTTTTCCACTAGAGCATTTTAAATAGCTACCAGGGACGGGCTTGGATTGTGTTTTATTGGAGTCTTCAGGTATATGAGGCACAGATATGTGAAGCTAGCAACTGTGTTACTTTAAATATATGGCTGGTCCAATCAGAGACAACATAATATGATAAACAATGGAATATACTAAAAAACAAAATAAAAACAAAAACAAAAAAAACAGACTAAAAAGGAAAGAATTATTTACAGTGAAACATATTTAGTAATTCTTTGTCTGATTAGAAATTTGTATGGCCTGGTTGATATTCATAGGTGAAAAGAATGGTTTGCATAACTAAGGAGACTGATTTGGATTATTCAGATAAAGACCATCTTCTCTTCTTACACACATACAAAGGATAAATATAAGTTGTTTCAATTGTAATTATTGACTGAATGCTTCACCTCATATTGTGGTGATGATAGGCATGAGTGTTGAATAGACTTGAACATAAAGCACCAAAGTTTTGTAACAATATCTGAAGATAGGATTTGTGAAATAAATAGTGATATGTGATTTAGTAATATATACCTTTATTTTAGTCAGGGAAAAAACAAGTTATTATTAACAAAACTGTAGTGTCTAGTAAATCAAAGAGGTGAATACAACAAAATTAATTGATTACTTCAGCTTATATATTTGCTAATAATAATCATAACCAAAACACATCAATACCTAATATGTATTTAACATTATGCAAGGACTATTGGCAGTGCAATATTCATTCAAAACCACACACTTAGGATGATGTCATATAATTCTGTGGGGTTGGTATGAGCATTTTCAGAATTTACAGATAAGAAAATGTTGGGGTTAAGTTACTCATCTGTGTTTGCAGTTATTAGATTGCAGAACCATGAAAACAGGCCTGGAAATGACAGTGTGGTTATTTGCTGAGAATTATAAATTAGAGTGATGACATAGAGCCAGCTCATCTAGTCTTTTTTCTCCAATGCTAGTCAAGCCACAGATGGTTTACCAATCTGTTTTTATTTCAATTAACCATTGCCTATAATTTATGAGTAATGCCTCTTAGTTCCATGGATGTCCTCTTGCAGCAGATTGGCTCAAACAAACAGAAAAACAGTTGTGTAACTTTTGACTATTTTGAATAATGTTAAATAAATATTAGGTGATGATATGTTTTGGTTACTATTATTACCTAATAGCTAATCTGCTTATTATGCAAACAAGGTTCCTGAAAACAAGGTTTTAACCCAGTTCATAGATTTTTAATACCAGGGCTCAAGAATTGTAATCAGGCTCTTACTGTATTTTAGTACAATGAGTAGTATAAACAATAGGTATTCTGATCTCAAATTTATATAGGAGTGATTTAAATAAACAGATATACTCAGGTCAATCTTGATATGTACTATTTATTTCAGCTACAGAGCTTTAATTTGAAATCTCTTGATATTAATGTTACTTCAATTCCTCCCTCTTTAATTCCTCTTTCTAAACACAAATATTATTTGTAATCCACTCACAACTTTGTCCTTATGTCAATTACATGTGTTTTAAACATTCCATCATCTTTGTAAAGGAAAAATAAACAGCTCAGTCTTCCAAGAAGTTACAGATTGCCTATAACTTCTTTGGATCATTTTAACACAACCCAGTGCAATTTCTACAAATTGAGCTAGGTCAGTGAAATGAAAATAATGATAACAGAGGGATTAAAAAATGGTGACAGAGTAAGTGAAAGCTACACTGACACTCTTCCAGGACCAAACTGAAAATAGAAAAACCACCTTGAAAAATCAACTATTTCTCATCAGAAACTCTACAGTGAAAAGGGAATGGTATGAAGTATTCAAAATCCTCAAAAAACTGAAAATGGAATTCCCATTTGACCCATTAATCCCACTCCTAGGAATATATCCTAAGAAACTAGAAACACCAATCAGAAAGGATATATGCACCCCTATGTTCATAGCACCACAATTCACAATAGCTAAGATTTGGAAACAGCCTAGGTGCCCGTCAGCAGATGACTGGATCAGAAAATTATGGTCCATCTACACAATGGAATACTTCCCTGCCATAAAATAGAAGGAATTCTTACCATTTGCAGCAAACTTGATGGAATTGGAGAACGTTATGCTAAGTGAAATGAGCCAGTCAATGAAAGAAAAATACCACATGATCTTATTCATTTATGGATAATAAAGAACATTATAAACTGATAAACAAAAAGATAGATATAGAGACAGTAAAGCATCAAACAGATTGTCAAATTACAGCAGAAAGGTTAGGGAGAGGTGGGGGAGATAAGAGATCAACTAAAGGACTTGTATGCATGCAAGTAAGGCATAAGAAATGGATGCAAAACTCTGGGGGTGAGGGCATGTATGGGAGTGGGGTGGGGCTGGGGGCAATGGTAAGATTTGTACACCTATAATACCTTAAAAACAAAATAAAGAATACTTTAGCTGTGTCCCATAGGGTTTGGGTGGTTGTGTGTGCATTTTCATTTGTTTTCAGGAAGTTTTTTGACTTCTGGTTTGATCTCATTTGTAACCCATTAATTGTTTAATAATATGCTATTTAGTCTCCATGAATTATGTTTTTAAAGGTTATTTTTTATTGTAGTTGATAGTTAGTATGATATCAATCCTCTTGACTTTGTATTAAATTGTGTCCTAACATGTGGTTTATCTTTAAGAATGTTCCATGTGCATTTGATAAGAATGCATAATCTGCCGAAACCGGTTTGGCTCAGTGAATAGAGCATCAGTCTGCAGACTAAAAGGTTCCAGGTTTGATTTCGGTCAAGGGCATGTACATGGGTTGCGGGCACATCCCCAGAGGGGGGTGTGCAGGAGGCAGCTGGTCGATGCTTCTCTCTCATCGATGCTTCTAACTCTCTATTCCTCTCTCTTCCTCTCTGTAAAAAATCAATAAGATATTTTTAAAAATAATGTATAATCTGCTACTTTGGGATGAAATGTTCTATAAATATTAGTTAGGCCCATCCAATCCAGTGTCATTTAAGGCCTCTGTTTCCTTGTTAATATTTTGTCTGGAATATCTACCCAATGATGTTAGTGAAGTGTTAATGTCCCCTACTATGACTGTATTGCTGAAGACCTCTCCCTTAAAGTTCATCAAGAGTTTTTTGTTTGTTTTGTTTGTTTGTTTTGTATTTTGATACTCCTATATTGGGTACATATAGGTTTACAAGGATTATATTTTCTTGTTGAATCATTCCATTTAGTGATATGTACTAGCCTTCTTTGTATTTTGTTATGGCCTTTGTTTTGAAGTCTGCTTTGTCAGATATTAGTATTATTGCAACAGTATGTTTGTTGTTGTTTTCTGGTCATATGCATGGAATATTTTTTTTCAATTCCTTCACTCTCAGTATGTATGTATCTCTTATTCTGAGGTGAGTCTTTTGTAGACAGTAGATATATGGATGATGTTTTCTTATCCATTCAGTCGTCTTATGTCTTTTAACTGTAGAACTAAATCCAGTTACACTTAAGGTTATAATTGATAGGTATTGATTTATTGCCATTTTTTTTCTTTATGCCCATGATCCCCTCTCTCTCCTTTCCTTCCTATTCTCAAAGCAGTCCCTTTTATTTGCTGAAAGCTTTTTGATGATTGCTTCAATTTCTTCCATAGTTACTGGCCTATTGAGCTGTTTATATTCTTCCTGATTCAGTTTTGGAAGGTTATATTTTTCCAGGAATATGTCCATTTTCTCCAGGTTGTCCAGTTTGTTGGAATAGAGTTGCTCATAGTATTTTTAAACAATCCTTTGTATTTCAGTGTGGTCTGTTGTTATTTCACCTCTTTCATTTTTAATATTGTTTATTTGGGTTCTCTCCCTTTGCTTCTTTGTGAGCCTGGCTAGAGGTTCATCAATCTTGTTTATCCTTTCCAAAAAAGAGAGCTCTTGATTTTGTTGATCTTTTGTATTGTTGATCTTTTATATTGTTTGTTTAGTCTCTATATTGTTTGTCTCCACTGTGATCTTTATTATTTCCTTCCTTCTGCTTACACTGGGATTTTCTTGTTGCTCATTTTCTAACTCTTTGAGTTGTAGGGTTAGATAATTTATTACCATTGTTTCTTGTTTTTAGCAGTAGGCTTGTAGAGCTATGAACTTCCCTCTCAAGACTGCTTTTGCTGTGTCCCATAGATTTTGGATGGTTGTGTTTACATTGTAATTTGTTGTCATGATATTTTTAATTTCTTCCTTGATCTCTCTGGTAACTCACTCATTGTTTAATATCATTCTGTTCAGTCTCCATGTATTTGATTCTTTTAGATTGTTTTTACTGTAGTTGATTTCCAGTTTTATGCCATTGTGATCTAAGAAGATGCTTGATGTGATTTCTATCTTCTTGAATTTGAAGAGACTTTGCCTATGTCCCAACATATGGTCTATCTTTGAAAATGACCCATATGCACTTGAGAAGAATGTATATACTGTGGCTTTGGGTGAAATGTTTTGAAGATGTCAATTAATTCCATATGGTCTAGTAAATCATTTAAGATTGATTTTTTTTTGCAGATTGATCTTTTAGAGTATTTGTCCAATGGTAATAGTGGGATAATAAAGTCTCCTACTATGATTGTATTTCTGTTAATCTCTCTTTGATATCCTTAGGAGTATTTTTGTGTATTTGGGTGCTCCTGTATTGGGTGCATATATGTTTACCAGAGTCATTTCTTATTGTTGGTTTGCTCCCTTTAGTATTATGAAGTGGCCTTCCTTATCTCTTGTTATGACCTTACTTTGAGATCTAATTAGTCTGATATAAGTATTGCTACCCCAGCTTTTTTTTTTTTTTTTTTTTTTTTTTTTTTTTTTTTTTTTTACCATGTTGTCTTCTAGCTCACTGATGTGGTCCTCTGCTTCTCCTATTCTACTCTTGATGCTTTCTATTGAGTTCTTTACAACAGTGATGTCATTTTTTATTTCTTCTTGGTTCTTCATTTCTTCTTGGTTCTTACTCATATTGTCAAATTTGTCTTCCATTCTTTTTAGCTACCTTATGGTCATTTCTCTTAATTCTTTCTCTGATAGGTTGTTTGCCTCTAATTCATTTACTTCCTTTTCTGGTGATGTCTCATTTTCTTTAATATATGGGCTGTTTCTTTGTCTCCCCATGGTCTCTGTTCTTAGGATGCCAGGTTATGTAGTTCTCTCTTTCCTTATCCCCAGTGAAATCTGACCTTTCCATAATGGAGTGAAGAGCTCCTTTGAATCCGTATGTTTGTGCCAATTGGGGACAGGTGTTCTCAGGCTCTCATCTGTTCAGTGGTTGCTGCAGTTATGGATATTCAGGCTTCTGATAAGATCCACTTTACCTTTCAAGATGTCATGGTTTCCCCATCTGAGCCCGTAGCTCTGGGAGGGTACCCAACTGCAGTGTGGGCTGCCTGGTCAGGGGAATCCCATCCAGCAGTCCCCCACCTTCTCCTGGACTTTAGGTGTCTCTTAGTTTGCCAAGGAACACTCTCCATGTGACCCTCAGCTACTCATTTCTGTTCCAGGACAAGGCTCAGAACACATCTGCCTATTCTTTCACCATTTTCTCCCCTTCAACCAAATGTCTTAAAGCATTTTCCCATGCCTCATCTCATTTGATCTCCACAGAAGTCTTGGAGTAGTTAGATAGGAAACTCGGTGGAATTCTATTTTCTTTTCATTAGCTGGATCCACACATGTCTCCAGCAAAAGGCTGGGAGAAAGTGGCTGCTGTCTTCAGATGAACAACAGAGCATTAGTGGATGAAGATGAGTTATGACAGGCAGCAGAAGTCCAGCTAATCAGGCATAATGTAGCACCTCTTAAATTCTGTGGCTGAGGTGAGGGAGAAGGTGCAGAAACTTGGAGTCTGGGGAGAGTATGGGGCTCAGGAGAAGTGGCAGCATTCATATTTCTTAAGTATTCTTGAGTCATATTTCTTAAGTATTCTTGAGAGGACATTTCATAATATTACAGACCTACCTCAAGAAATTTTTTAAAATCACTAGTAAATTATCTAACCCTACGACTAAATTGGAAAGAGAACAAGAAAATCCCAGAGGAAGTAGAAGGAAGGAAATAATAAAATTCAAATTAGAAATGAATGACATAGAGATAAAAAAACAACAACATACAAAACAAACAAACAAAAGCAGTATAAAAGATCAATGAATTCAAGAGGTGGTTCTCTGAAAAGGTAAGCAAGATTGGTGAATGCCTAACTAGATTCATCAAGAAACAAAAAAGACCCAAATAAATAAAATAAGAAATGAAAGAGGAATAATAACAATGGACACAACAGAAATACAAATATATTAAACAAATACTATGAGCAATTATATGTCAACAAACTGGACAATGTGGATGGAATGGACAAATACCTATAAAAAATACAGCTTCCAAAACAGAATCAGGAAGAAGAATGAAACCTGAATAGGACAATAACAGCTGGTGAAATTCAAGCAGTAATTAAAAACTTTCCAGTAAACAAAAGTCCTGGACTTCTTGGATTTATAGAATAATTTTACCAAACACTCAAAGAAGAGCTAATCCCTATTCTCCTCAAACTATTGTTAAAAAATGCAAAATGAGCCAGGACCGGTTTGGCTCAATGGATAGAGCGTCGGCTTGGGGACTGAAAGGTCCCGGGTTCGATTCCGGTCAAGGGCATGTACCTTGGCTGTGGGCATATCCCCAGTGTGGGGTGTGCAAGAGGCAGCTGATCGATGACTCTCTCTCATCGATGTTTCTGACTCTCTATCTCTCTCCCTTTCTCTCTGTACAAAATCAATAAAATATATTAAAAAATTTAAAATAAAAAAAATAAAAGTCTCAAAAAAAAAATGCAAAATGAGGGAACACTTCCATGATCTGTTTATGAAGCAAACATTATCCTAATTCCAAAACCATATAAAGTCACTACAAAGGAAGAAAATTACAGGCCAATATTCATGATGAACAAAGACGCTAAAATCCTCAATTAAATATTAGTAAATAGTTTATAGTAATATAATAAAAATATCATAAATCATGATCAAGTGGGATTTATTCAGGGGACTTACAGTTAGTACAATATTTGAAAATAAATAAATGTGATATATCCATAGACAAAATGAAAGATAAAAATCATATAATCATATCATTAGATGTAGGAAAAGCATTAGACAAAAATCCAGCAGCATTTTTTTAAAATATATATTTTTTATTGTCTTAAAAGAAGAAGGCAGAAAGAGAGATAGAAACATCAATAATGGGAAAGAATCATTGATTGGCTTCTTCCTCCAACCCCTATACCCTCTCACTGGGGATTGAGCATGCAACTTAGGTATATGCCCCAACCAGAAATTGAACAATAACATTCTAGTTCATAGGTCAATACTCTATCACTGAGACACACTGGTGTCTCAGTAATAGAGTATTGACCTATGAACTAGAAAATAAAAACTTTCAGTAAAGTGTGAATAAAAGGATCATACCTTAACATAATAAAGGTAATTTTTAAAAAATATATATTTTATTGATTTTTTACAGAGAGGAGGAGAGAGGGATAGAGAGCTAGAAACGTCGATGAGAGAGAAACATCGACCAGCTGCCTCTTGCACACCCCACACCGAGGATGTGCCCGCAACCCACGTACATGCCCTTGACCGGAATCGAACCTGGGACCTTTCAGTCTGTAGTCCGACGCTCTACCAGAGCCGAACCGGTTTCGGCTAATAAAGGTAATTTTTGACAAACCTACAGACAACATAATATTCAATAGGGAAAAACTAAAAGATTTTTTCTTATGAGCCAGAATAAGACAGGGATGTCTGCTTTTATCACTCTTATTCAACACTGAAGGCCTAGTGCATGAAATTAGTGCATGGAGGCGGTTCCTCAACCCAGCCTGCACCCTCTGCAGTCTGGAACCCCTTGAAAGATGTCCAACTTCCTGTTGAGGCCCAATCCCACCGGGATCAAGCTTAAATGGGCAGTTGGACATCCCTCTAACAATCTGGAACTGCTGGCTCCCAACTGCTTGCCTGATTACCTGCTTGATTGCCCCTAATGGCTTCTGCCTGCCAGCCAGATCACTCTCTAAGCACTCCCCTGCCAGCCTGATCAATAGCAAACTGCTCCCCTGCCAGCCTGATAGCCCATAACCACTCTCCCTTAGTGGTGTGGTCACCTTAAACTGCCCTCCCCTGTTGGTTCTGTCACCCCTAACTTACCTCCCCTGCAAGCCTGGTTGCCAATAACAGTACGCCCCTGCAGGCCTGGTCACCACTAACCTCATTCCCTTGCCAGCCTGGTCTCCCCTATCTTCCCTCCCCTGCCAGCCCGATTTCCACTAACTTCCCTCCCCTGAAGGCCTGGTCCCTCCCAACTTTCCTCCCCTATTGGATATCTTGTGGTGGTCATCTTGTGTCCACATGTGGTCAGCCATCTTTGACCACATGGGGGCGGTCACATGGGGGCGGCCATCTTGTGTGTTGGAGTGATGGCTAACTTGCATATAACCTCTTTATTTTGTTTTTTTTTTAATTTATTTTAAAAAAAATATGTTTTATTGATTTTTCACAGAGAGGAAGAGAGAGGGACAGAGCTAGAAACATCGATGAGAGAGAATCATCGATCAGCTACCTCTTGCACACCCCCTACTGGGGACATGCCAGCAACCAAGGTACATGCCCTTGACTGGAATTGAACCCGGGACCTTTCTGTCCACAGGCCGAAGCTCTATCCATTGAGCCAAACTGGTTTCAGCTATTACCTCTTTACTATATAGGATAGTACTAGAAGTCCTAGCCACAACTATTGGACAAGTAGAAGAGATAAAATGCATCTAAATGGGAAAGAAGGAAGTAAAGTTGTTTTATTCGCTGATGATATGATATTGTACATAGGAAACCCTAAATACTCCACCAAAAGTGACTGGACTTAATAAATTAATTTGGCAAAGAAACAAGATTCAAAATAAACATTAAGAAATGGATGGCATTTTTATACATCAATAATGAACCCTCATCAAAGGATACTATAAAAAATTCCATTTACCATTACAACAACAACAAAATAAGATACCTAGAAATAAACAACCAAGGACATAAAATATCTGTATTTCGAAAACTATAGGACATTGAAAGAAGTAGATACAAACAAATGGAAATGTATACCATGTTCACAGATTAGAAGAATTAAATCATTAAATTTTCTATACTGCCCAAAGTAATCTGTAAATTCAGTGCAATCCCTATAAAACTACCAATGACACATTTCTCTGAAATAGGAAAGTACTCCAAAAATTTTATATGGAATGATAATAAAGACCCCTAAATAGATTAGCGATCTTGAGAAAGAAGAATAAAGTTGGAGGGATCACAATTTCAGATATGAACTATACTACAAAGCCATTATAAAAAAACAAAACAAACAAAAAAAAAAACAACCTGGTTCTGGCACAAGAACAGGCATATAGATGAATGGATCAGAACAGAGACTCCAGAAATTGACCTTAACCATTATGGTCAATTAATATTTGACAAAGGAGGCAAGAGCATACAATGGAGTAAAGACTATCTCTGGAAACCACAGAGACATGCAAAAAGATGAAAATAGACCACTAAATTACACCACACAGAAGAATAAATTCAGAAAGGGTAAAATACTTAATAGTAAAACATTAAACCATAAAAATCTTAGAAGAAAACATAAGCAGGAAAATTTCAGATATCTCATGTAGCAGAATTTTTTCTGAGACATCTCCTATGTTAGGAGTAATATGGAAGAAATAAAATATGGGACTACATCAAAATAAAAAAACAAAAGAAGCCACTATTAAAATCAAAAGGGAATCCACTTTATGGAATAACATATTTTCCAATGATACATCTGATAAGGGATTAATATCCAATATACACTGAGTGGCCAAATTATTATGATCTCTGAACACATAATAATCTGGCCATTCAGTGTATAACCTATATAATAAAAGGCTAATATGCAAATCGTCCCGTCAATCAGGAGTTCGACCAGCAGGCAGGCCGGCCAACTGCCCATGTCCCCTTCCCCTGGCCAGGCTGGCTGAACCCACCCATGCATGAATTCATGCACTGGGTCTCTGATATATATATATATATATATATATATATATATATATATATATATATATATATACACACACACACACACACACACACATATACACACACACACACACTGAGTGGCCAGATTAGTATGATCTCTGAATGCATAATAATCTGGCCACTCAATGTATATTAAGTACTCATACAAATCAACAACAGGAAGGTAAATTTTCTAATTTTAAAAAATGGGCAGAGGAGCTGAATTGACATTTTTCCAAAGAGGACATACAAATGGACACATGAAAATTGACATTTCTCCAAAGAGAACATACAAGAGACACATGAAAAATTGTTCAAACTCACTAATCATCAGGGAAATGTAAATTAAAACCACTATGAGATATCACTTCACATCTGTCAGAATGGCAATCATCATTAATCCACAAACAGCAGATGTTGGTGATGATGCATAGAAAAATAAATAGTAGTTCACTGCTGATGGGAATATAGATTGTTGCAGCCATTATGGAAAACAGTGTGGAGTTTCCTCAAATAATTAAAAATAGAACTTCTGTTTGACCCAGAGATCTAACTTATAGAAATATATCCTAAAATCCCAGAAACACCAACCAGAAAGACTATATACACCCCTATGTTCATAGCAGCATTATTTACAATAGCTAATATCTGGAAACATCTCAGGTGCCCATCTGTACATAAATGGATAAAACAGCTGTGGGTCATTTACACAACGGATTACTATGCAGTTCTAAAAAGAGCAATCTCTTATCCATTGTGGCAGCAAGGATGTATCTGTAGGCTATTATGCTTAGTGAAATAAGCCAATTTGAGAAAGGCAAATATCACATGATCTCACTTATTTGTAATGGAATCTAATGAACAAAATGAATTGACCAACAAAATAAGACCCGAAGTATGGAGGCATAGAACAGACTGACATATCTTGATGTGGGAATGGGGGGGAATCAAGAAGATATAAAGCAAAGAACTTATATACTTACTAGTGGCCCGGTAATGATTTTCTTGCACATTAAAAGGGAATTAATCAGAGGAAAGATTTTAATATTACTATTTGCCCTTTCTCTATTATATAAGTATCAGAGATGAAATAAAATTAGTAAAATGTATATGAAATTCTCCTTCTTGTCAGAGTCTGGGTGCACCACAGGACCCAGAGTCAAGTCCCCGCTCACCTGTATGCACCTCAAAACTGTTCAAGACCCAGACCCAGCCAACCCTACCCCTGTTGGGCCCCACAGAACAGGGGGTACAGCCTTAGGACCCCCAGCCTGTCCTCAGGTACCCCATCCCCAGTTCTGGGGCAAGGGGCACACCCTCAGGTCCCCTCCCTGGCCCAGCCTCAGGTACCCTGGACCCGGTGCAAGGACATGAGGGCATGATGACCATTTGCATATTAGCTCTTTATTATATTGGATATGTATAGCCCATAGACATGGGCAATAGGCTGGTAAGGCCTAGGATATGGGTAGAGGCCAGGGGAGGGGGATAAAGGAGATTAAAATGGGAGACATCTGTAATACTATCCTAAATAAAAAGATATATATTGAGAAATATTAACTATGTTTTAAGTGAACATTAATCAAGATTCCAGATTCTTCTTGATAAAACTATTCTTCTTTGAAGAATTTGAACCATTTACTGAAGATGAAAACTTGTGGAATATTAGAGAAATACATATCATATGTTTTGATAGAGGTGGGTGATTAAATGCAGAACATGGTTTTAAGTAGATTAGATATATTATTGGTATGGCATAATATTTCAGAGCAAGCTTTTAGTGGCAAAAGACTATGAAATATACACTTTGGATGTAAGAGCAGATGTGTAAAATATGCTGATGAGAAGAGAAATTTTAAAGACTGGTGGTCCTGAAAACTCACCTCTAATGAACAATTAAATAATATGATTTGTTCATTATCTATAGGTTTCAAGTTCAGGAAATTAATAAGCTAATACAGGGCCCAAAATAAATGAACAAAAAGCACCAATTCTCTCAGTGTACAGGAATTGAAAATCTGTTATTACTGAAAACCTGAATGTGCAGTGGGGTAAATAATAAATTACAAAGCTGCTGACTCAGAGATGAGAACCCATCTTCCTATCAAGGGAAAGCAAATGGGTGGCTGAAGGGAAGGTAGTGTAATTTTACAAGATAGCTCTGGGAATATAAAATTGAGGAACTCTGTATGAATGGAGGTGACAGATTGCTACGTGTATGGATTAAATTATAATAGCAGCACAGAATTTAAGGCTATTTTTAGTCAGATGGAGCAAAAGGTTACAGTGCACCTGTACCATTTCTGGGAGGAAATATTTGCACATAACAAATGCGTGTGTGCAAATGCAGAGTTGACAATCAGTGTAGCACATTTTCATTTTATCTTAGTTATCACAAGTTGCTTAGGGAACAAGCAAGCATTCTGAAAAGTCATTTGAAATCTTTGCTCTATATTCCCCATGGGGCAAACCTAACATTCTTTAACTGTCTTAGTGCTCTAATCTTCAGATTTACCCCTTCCTGCTTTAAGGGATTTGGATTTCATGCTCAGAGAGAGCCAAGGCAGATGGGAATTATTCATAATTTGGAAAAACAAGGATGCTTCAATTAATGGGCTGCTGGCAGGAAACTTCTGCAGTGCACATTTTACTCCCACATACATTTTGTTCAAGCACACACACACTCATGCCTATGATATCTTTTACCTTTTAAAAAGCATCTCACACTTCAGTAATGACAGAATGCCTTTGAACAAATTTCAATATGTGTTTTGTCTTAGCAGTTTAATTTAAAGATATAAAGGGGACATATGAAAATCCAATTTCAGAACAAAGATGTAACGACATATTGGGTAAAGGCAAGTCCAGTTTGAAAACTAGTCTTTCCCCCAATATGTTGAAGACCTAATTAAACTTAAGTTTACTTCAGAGCAGGAAAATAAATATTTATGCTTAATATATTTGTGTGAAGGAGGTATGGCATGGAGAATACATTTGGATTCTTACTTGAAAACAAAATAGGTTATTTCAAAGGGAGTTGAAACTGTTGCATTTTCTTTCAAGGCAGAATGATGATAGTTCTTGGTTCTTAGCTAGATTCCAAGGCAAATATGGGAAAATAATTATAGAATGTATAATAATATAACAACCTTGGAATTCATAGATCTTCCTCCCTACAGAATTGTTTTATTGTTTCACTTTCTTACATGATCATCAAGTGAAGGAGGCACAGATTTCTACGAAATAGATTTGGGGAAAATATTTCTGATTATATAATATAGTAGAGGCATGGTGCATGAAATTTGTGCACAGTATGTGTGTGGGGGGGTGTCCCTCAGCCCAGCCTGCACCCTCTCCAATCTGGGTCCCCTCAAGGGATGTCCGACTGTCCATTAGGCCCAATCCTGGTGTTGGACATCCCTCTTGCAATCCAGGACTGCTGGCTCCCAACTGCTCACTTGCCTGCTTTCCTGGTTGCCCCTAACTGCTTCTGCCTGCCAGCCTGATCACCTCCTAGCCACTCCCCTGCCAGCGTGATCGATGCTTAACTGCTCCCCTGCCAGCCTGTTTGCCTCTAACTGCCCTCCCCTGCAGGCCTGGGCCCCTTCCAACTGCCCTTTCCTGCAGGCCTGGTTTCCCCCAACTTCCCTCCTCTGCTGGCTTAGTCAACCCTAACTGCCCTCCCTAGTAGGCTTGATCACCCCCAACTGTCCTCCCATGCTGACCATCTTGTGGTGGCCATCTTGCATCCACATGGGGGCAGGATCTTTGACCACATGGGGGCAGCTATTGTGTTGGAGTGATAGTCAATCTACATATTACTCTTTTACTACAATAGAAAAGATAGAGGCCTGGCACATGGTGGGTCCAGCTGGTTTGCCCTGAAGGGTGTCCCAGATCAGGGTTGGGTTCCCTTGTGGAGTGCGGTGGCCTGAGAGAGGGGCCTGTGGTGGTTTGTGGGCCTGTCACGCCCCCCAGCAACCCAATCGGAGGCCCTGGTATTTGGAGTTTATTTATCTTCTACAATTGAAACTTTGTAGCCTGGAGAGAGTCAAGCTTTCTGCTTGGTCCATGGTGGCAGCCATTTCTGTTGGAATTTATGTTTCTTCTATAATTGAAACTTTGTAACCTTAAGCGGAGGTCTGGGCCGGCCAGGATATGTGGAAATCTTGGCTTCCTCAATCAATGGGGACAACCCTAGCCTCCTGCTCTTTCAAGCTCTGTGGCTGCCGCCATTTCTGTTGGAATTTATTTACCTTCTATCATTGAAACTTTGAAGCCTTGAATGGTGGCTTAGGCTGGCAAGGGCAGGTGGAAAGCTTCTCTTCCTCCATTGCCTGGGAAAACCAAGCCTCCCACCTGAGCTCTGTGACTGTAGCCATCTTGGTTGGGTTTGTTTGCATATTTGCTCCTGTTTGGCTGGTGGGCATGGCATATGGTTGTAGTGGAGTGATGGTTAATTTGCATAGTACTCTTTTACTAGATAGTATTTTATTATAATAACATTAAGCAAATGTCATGAATTAACAATTATTTGTGTTGTTAAAGGCAATTAGAAAAGCTTGAGAATTAATGAGTTTGAGAAGTGAACAGAGGCCACCTTTCCTGTGCTATATTGTTATCTTCAGTAAAGTTGTGTTATCTATTGCTCTACTAGATCTGTCAATTTTGTATTACAGCCATCTCTACATAGAAAAAATTGTCCTAAGTTCCAAGCAATAGAGAAAGTTTTATTTGGAAAACAAGCAAATAAACAAAACAAAACAAAAAAAAAACACCAGAAGACTATTAAAATTACTAAGTGCATTTCTCAATATGTGAAGTTAATACTTCAGAGTATATTAGATAAAAATATGGAGATCAAAGACTTGAAAATAGGCTGTTCTGAAAATGATGCTGCCTTTAATTTAATCCTGAGGGTGGCTATATCTTTCAATGAGGAAAATGTTACCAAATGTTGAACAAGCAACTAGAGAACATGATAGACAATAGGCTGCCATAACAAGAGAGAAATGATAAGCAGGAGGAAAGCTTAAATATTAAAATGATGAAAAGAACTATTAAGCTACTACAGCAAAAAATTACTGAAAGTGTTTTATAAATAAAACACAGTTCTTATTTTTTTTTAAAAAAATCAGAACCATGATTAAAAGTGAAAAAAAGTAAATACACCAAGAGCTATACATCAGATGAAGTAAGTGATGTGACCTGGAGGAATGGATATGTCCAAATAAATTAGCATCATAATTTATAGGAAAATTAACCTTATTTTTGAAGAATATAAAACTTCTTGAAGTTGAAAGTTATGGCTTGGTGGCCATGTTCACCAAGTATCATTTGTTATTAGTTTTTGGGCTTCTGAGATTTCTTTTTAAGATACTTCTATACTGAAGTATTATCTTTGCACACTGATCTTCTATTTTACATTAGTTTTTCTGGCCTTTGAAGCCACAGATCTGTTTATGAGATAGGGAATACTCTAAAAGGCAACTTGCAGGATGATTGCTGTTAAAAAGGCTTAACTTGAAATAATGCCTATTAATGCCACTGATTTAGCATGAATATCTCCACTTTGTTCAGTACACACATTTGCTTTTTGAATACATTCCACTAGGAATTTTTCTCTGCTTTGGTGTTATAATCTTCTATTCTTTATTAATTTGACACCAAGTGTTGCTAATTCTCACAAAAAGGCCTGAAATTTAGAGGAAATCCTATCTTTTTAGCTGCCTTACTGGAATTATGATCTGCCAGTTAGCAGGAAGAATGATTATATTGGGAAAATGGATGAATATTTTCCTGGCTGGCTAAATACAATTGTTGAAATAAAATGAGATTTTACATAAATGAGAATAGGCAGAATTTGATTGTTATTCTTGTTTTAATCTCAGAAAAGGAATTTATCATGTTTTCCTCTATTTTTTTATTTATTATAAATTTCTCCTCTCACTATCAGGAACAAAAGAACAGATACTTTTAGAGGTAGTTTTTATTGATTTAACAACATTTCACATGCAAAAGCAGTCCACCAAATAAATTTATACTATCAGGTATAGAAAACAGGCAATTGACGTTTTTATGATTAACTATTGAGCAACATTAAACATAATATTCAGAAGACAGTTCTTTTTCTTTATTTCAATATTACCAAAGAGGTCTACTTAATAGCAATTATTCAAAAGTAGAGAGAATAAAACGCAAAAGCTTTAATGAATAGAAAAATTGGGAACTGCAGAAATTCCATTGCACTATTTACTATTATATAAAAGCCCACACACTGCCACATTTCTTCAGGATCAATCCCTTGGAATGACTCTAGTTATGATTAACTACATCAAAAGTCAAAGCATCTCTTATCTATGTTCATATAACAATCATGCTTAGTCCAGGCAGAGTATAGACATGGGAGAGCACAATCAGGTACTCATATTTTTGTGAAAAGCCATACTGCAAAAGCACTTACATTTGAGAAAATAATCTCCAATTGAAGATTTTGAAAATATTATAAAAACATAACTTAATACTGTGCATGTGTGTCTAAAGTTTACCCATTAATTAGCAAACATTTTAATGCATGTGTCAATTGCAGTTGTAACTACTATTTATTTGCAATGATGTGAGAATTATTTCCACATTTTTTAACCTTAGTTTTCTACAATGAAGTAAAATATTCTTACATAATAGTTAATGTCTTTCTGAAATTTTAGGAGCTTTTAAAGGAATGGAAATAAGACACTTTAGGTTCATGACACTTTTAGGTTCAAGAAGTTGTGAAAAATTTAGAGAATGTCTGATCTTGAAATGATTACAGGTTACTTTTGAGATTACATGAAAGCTCTTTAGTTTGGAAAAGTTTTATGTTTTTAGTGAACACCCATTCTTGAGAATCCCAGACTAAATGGAGCCAACATTGACTCTTCAGAAGTGTTTTTATCAGCATAGTTTTTTTTCTGATTAGTGAATTTGCATCATAACAATTTAATACTATGCATTTATGCATGTGCAAATGTCAATATATTCTATTTCTGAGCCCAGCCAAAAATTATTGACAATAATGATTTTTCTTTCTTTCTGGACAGATCATATATTCTAATTGTACATTGCTTTAAATTATTTTAAAATATTTTTATTTAAATGTAAATTCCAAAATGAATTAAATGAGGAATTTTAAAAATTGTTAGATATCTTAAATGTGCATGGGAAGTAAAGAATGTTATGGATTAAGTAACCCATGTATATCTTTGGCTACTAGTTCACTGGGGCCTGCTCTAGTCTTTATACATGATGCCAGGGAGGCCCTAGGAACAATGTGTTTTCCCAGTTTGTCTAGATAACAATGATAGTGACTCTCTTAGAGGAAACTTTGAGTGAAACTGTTTTCTCTGTACATTATCAGATATGTATCTGATATATTTCACAATTTTGGTTGATTGTTGACATTAATTTCAGGGAAGAGTCCAACAAACTGTGAACTTTCTCATTTTGCCTGATCTGTTTTCTCTGAAATCCTGTGCCAGCTGTCATCAAACATGTTAGGCTCCTAAAGTAGAGTTTAGACAAAGCCCATCTAAATGTGAAAAGTAGTGTTTTAAAGGTCCTTACATTAAATTTATATTAATAAACTCTATGCTTTAATGTGAAACACTGGGATGACTTAAATGGTACTACTTTTAAAAACTATACCAAATCTACCATTATTATCATCATGAATATATATTTACTGAGTGGATACCACTGTGTGCCTGATATCATACTAGGAGCTTGAAGAACATATTCAATGATTACTCAAAATTTATCTTTATTCATGCAAATTATAACTTCATGTATATTAGGAACTGAATCAGAAGCACATATACCAAGCAATACTGAATAGTTTTAATATCAGTATAAAATGAGAATAGAGAGTGTTGTGGATATATTATCATAGTTTTATATGTTCTTTAAACATTTTACACTTTTATTTGGGGAGAAGTTATTGGTAGGTTTCCTGGGTCTGAGCAGACAGATAAGGAAAGGAAAAAGAATAGCGAACTAGGAAATAAGCTAGAAGAGAGGAAAAGAAAAGGCCAAATAAGAGAAGGGTAGAACTACTATGCAGTGCAGGTTTCATCAGGACTTTCCTTTCTCTTTCTTGATAATGTATTGCTTATCCCTGCCAGACATAGGCAGTCTCCAAGGAGCCACTTCTATGACTACTTCTTTTGATATCTATGTAACTGTCAAGTCAAATACTCTGTGGTATCAGTAGAGGGAACAAGATGGAGGTGTGTTCTGACCACTATGAACTTGTGCTGAGGGTAGAATACTATTTTATTTGATATCAGATCTGTGCCAGTCCTGAAAAGCATTTTCTTTTCTTAGATTTTTATAAACAATATCTGAATATTTTATTGAGAGAGAGGCAGCAATGTATCATTAAAAGAGAATATTTACAAACTTTGGTTCAAAATCAGGTTATATAATCACGAGCAAACTATTTAAACTTGCTTAGCAACACTTTTTTATTTCTGAAAATGATCAAGCTAAAATCAACAATAACACATACCTAGGAGAGTGATCATTAGAATTTTATCATAATAATATTCAATGTTAAATCTAGAGCATGGAATAGAATGCAAACAAAGAAAATATTAGTTCTACCACATGAGTTTTGATAATTAAGAATCTGTAGATACTATGTGAATTAATCACTTAAATATTTATATGTGTGATCTGATAATGGTTAAATTTTGGTTTCTCTCATGAATAAATATTTTATTTATAATTTTAAAAAGATAAATATGAAGATGATAGGTTTGGATTAATTCTGATGATTTTTTTTCCTGAGGTGAACCAGAGGAGATAAAAAGATTATGAATAATTTGTATCACCAAAAGGATTAGCCAACTGAAAAAAAAATTGAGGAGTATTATATTAAACTGGAGGCCTGGTGCATGAAATTTATACACAGGATCGGGGCGGGGTGTTCCTCAGCCCAGCCTGCACCCTCTCCAATCTGGGATCCCTCTCACAATCCAGGACTGCTGGCTCCCAACTGCTTGCCTGACTACCTTCCTGATTGCCCCTAACCACTTCTGCCTGCCAGCCTGATCACCCACTAACCACTCCCATGCCAGCCTGATTGATGTCTAACTGCTTCCCTGACAGCCTGTTTGCCCCCCAACTTCCCTCCTCTGCTGGCCTGGTCATGCCTATCTGCTCTCCCCTGCAGGGTTGATCACCTCCAACTGCCCTTCCTTGCAGGTCTGGTCCTTCTCAACTGCCCTCCATTGCAGGCCAGGTGCCTCCCAGCTGCCCTCCCATGTTGGCCATCTTGTAGTGACCATCTTGTGTCCACATGAGGGCAGGATCTTTGACCACATGAAGGCAACTATTGTGTTGGAGTGATAGTCTGCATATTACTCTTTTATTAGATAGCATAGAGGCCTGGTGCATGGGTGGGGCCAGCTGGTTTGCCCTGGAGGGTGTTCTGGATCAGGGGGGTTCCCTTGGGGCAGGGGGCAGCCTGAGTGAGGGGCCTGTGGTGGTTTGCAGGCCAGCCACACCCCCTGGCGACCCAAGCAGTGGCCCTGGTATCTGGGGTTTATTTACCTTCTACAATTGAAACTTTGTAACCTGGAGCAGAGTCAAGCCTCCTGCCTGCTCCGATGCCTGCAACCATTTCTGTTTGGATTTGTTTACCTTCTGTAATTGAAATTTTGTAGCCTTGAGTGGAGGCCTAGGCTGGCAAGGGCAGGTGGAAAACTTGGCTTTCATTGCCTGAGAAACCCAAGCCTCCCTCCTGCTCTCTGTAGCCATTTTGGTTGGGTTAATTTGCATACTCTCTCTTATGGACTGGTGGGCATGGCTTGTGGGCAGAGTGATGGTTAATTTACATATTACTCTTTTATTTGTAGGGCTAGAAGCTTGGTACATGGATTCATGCACCAGTGGGATCCCTTGGCCTGGCCTGTGGGGATCAGGATGAAAATGGCTCTCTTACATCTCCTGAGGGGTACCAGATTGCAAGAGGATACTGGCTATGCTGAGGGACCCCACCAGTGCACAATGAGGGCTTTGGGACATTTGCAGCCCATCTTCTCCAGTCCCCATTGAGCAGACCTCAGCAGCAAGCTAACCTACCAGTTGTAGCATCTGTCCCCTTGTGCTCAGTGTGTGTCATATCAACTGGTCAAATGAACAGACACTTAGCATATTAGGCTTTTATTATATAGGAGATCACACTAGAAAATAGACTTAGAGGTTTGAATTTTTATTCCTGTTACTATATTGTAGGGATAAAGAAACTCCTCAAAATTGAATGACTTCAAAATCAAACATTACTCTAAATATAGCTTTGAAAATATCTGTTGTACAGACACAAAATGTACTGATTTCTGTACTAGGTCAATAATATGTTTACACTGTAGACGTTGACATGCTTAGTCTCAGGTCCACATTTCATTGCAAACATGATCTGAGAAACTGTCCACACTTTTTATTGTTTTTTTTTATTATTATTATTCAATATCATTTAGAATGCTTGGCTATTGGTTAGACTTGAAACTATTTTCTTATGATAGTTTTCATTCATTTTTATTTGTAAACTAGAAGCCCAGTACATGATTTTTGTGCACTTAGGAGGGGTCCCTCAGCCCGGCCTGCACCTTCTCACAGTCCAGGAGCCCTCAGGGGGATGTCTGACTGATGCAGGGAGCAGGCCTAAGCCAGCAGTTGGACATCCTTAGAGCTGCCACAGAGGCAGAAGAAGTTTCTGCCACTGCTGCTGCACTCACCAGCCATGAGCCTGGCTTCTGGCTGAGTGGCACTCCCCTGTGGGAGTGCACTGACCACCAGGGAGGCAGCTCCTGTGTTGAGCATCTGCCCCCTGGTGATCAGTGTGCATCATAGTGGCTGCTCATTTAGCCATTAAGTCAATTTGCATATTAGCTTTTTATTTTATAGGATTATATTGCAAATATTTTAGAATTACTAATTATTTTCTATGTAGTCTTGGGAAAATTATTGCAACCTTGTTAGGCCACACTCTCATGTCAATCGGGGCAGACTAAATAAGTTTTCAACTCTGTCATTTTATAATTTGACATTTATAAGTTTAATTTTTCAATTGCCCCAGAATAACACTTGGTCAGGTTGGAATAGTCCAAAAAATTGTTGAAAGCAATTCAAATAGCAATAGATGCTTTTTGGAAGCTCTTTGAAAATTATAGAGAAGAATATAAGCATAAGATATTATTTAACTTTAATAGCTTTAATTTTAGAAATAAGTAGATTAAACACGGGATTGAATGTGCTTGAGATTAACTGCCACTTTAAGGATTCCAGCATTTTCTTCCCATACTTAATATCTAATAGGCATAACAGTCTATGGCAATAATAGTAGTTGTAGTAGTAATAGTAGTAGTAATACCTGCACTATTAATTGAACATCCACTGTGGGACATATATCTATCTATCATCTATCTATCATCTATCTATCTATCTATCTATCTATCTATCTATCTATCTATCTTAAATTGTAAAGTGGATATCATTGGCCTCAGGATACTGAGGGAGAAGAATTACAAGGTCATACAAATAGATAACTTGCTTAAATTTTATTTATTTTTAAAAATATATATTTTATTGATTTTGTACAGTGAAGAAGGGAGAGAGATAGAGAGTTAGAAACATCGATGAGAGAGTCATTGATCAGCTGCCTCTTGCACACCCCCTACTGGGGATATGCCCATAACCAAGGTACATGCCCTTGACCGGAATCTAACCCGGCACCTTTTAGTCCCCAAGCCGACGCTTTATCCATTGACCCAAACCGGTTTCGGCAACTTGCTTAAATTTTAAACCTAGTTAACATCAGGTATGAGATTCTGGCCCCAAGTTTTGACTTCAAGGTCTGTTTCTAAATACTCTACCTTGAGGTCATTGACTGTCTACTTTCACTTTCCTTATTTATTACTTCTCCTCCTATGCCTGCAACTTTTTTGTTTGTTTGTTTGTTTTACATGACTACTTTAAAAAAGTACTGGGAAAAAGAAAAACAAATTTTGAGGCTTAAGACTCTAGCAGGTCTTGCTTTGGTCAAATGCTGAGTTATGGAAATATAAACTGCAACAAATTCACAGATTCTATTTTATTATATGTGTGCAACATTTGCATGTTTTTTGTACTCTGGTACCTTGTAGCTATTTTTTCCAAGAAAACAGTCTTAAATATGCTTAATATGCTTATAAAAATGACAAGCTATTGTTACAGTAGGCATAATTTATAGGGAGGTGTGTTTAGTTCCAAGTGTGAGCACATAGACACATTCACATTTTATTATTCTTTTGCTTCTGGAAAGGCCTGGCCCACATCTGCTGATTGAAGTTTTATGTTTCCCAATTTATAAAATATTTACCAAAGGTATAATAGACTTTTTACAGATGATATGTCAAGCTGGTTGAGACATCGGTTCATGGAAGATAGCTTCTGTCTGTCAGAACTGTGATAGTGGACAATGAGTTTTCTTTCTGCCAAAAGTCTGATTTCTAATTTAAATTAAAAAAGTTAAATTGGAAATGAAGATTCTTTATCATTCTGACAATGAATTTGATCTTTAATACTCACACATGGTGGAAGATTAGAGATTTCAAAAAGTTACTCAAAATAAATTCAATTAATATTTATTATAGTTGGATAAAAACTATTATTACATGGATGAATTAAATATCTCTTGAATATTCCAAAAACTGTTTATACACATTAAGATAAGGAAAACTATCAGTTTTTTTAGTTTAAAAATATTATTGTTTGGAAGCCTGGGAGAGAGAAAATATTGTGACACTGTCCTGGAAGTATGAAAGTCCACGGTGGTTTTCATTCCTCTTTGATGGATTCAGTTTGGGACAAACTCAATTGGCTACTATTTTTTCTTCTCTTCCATTTTCCCCATCTTTTTTTCCTCGTGATTTCTTTTCTACTCTTTTCATCCATTCACACAACAAACCTTTTGCGTCACACTTACTATGACTCAGTCACCAAATTGTTGTTGTTGATCTGAAATGAAAACAAAACAAAATACTGCCTTTAAGTAGTTCTATGTATCATGCTACTATATCATTCATTCATTAACAAACATGCTAATTACAAATGTTTCTACTTTGCTAACAAATTCGAAATTTTAGTCTCAAATATTTGCTAACCCAAATACTTAAAAATGTCATTTTTTCACTGAGTCAAAAAGGGTTATTAATTTTATATTTTAAAATAAATTTTTTTTGAAAACTGTATACGTTGTCTTCTTTGAATTCATCTCTCCCTTCCTTTCCCCAGTCTCTGGATGTCTGATGCTCTATCCCACATGTGTCAAACACAAGGCCCGAGGGCCAAATCCGTCCCGCCAGGCCTTGCAATGTGGCCCGCACTGTGCTGTCATCACTGCACTCCGCTGCGTTTCCATCACAATGACAGTTTATGACTGTTCAGTAAACCATTCGGCCCGCGATTTAGGCTGGATTTTAGATTTTGGCCCCTTCTCTTATTGAGTTTGACACCCCTACATCCCTTCCTCTTCTTCTTTTGATTCACTAAAAGGCTAATAACATAGGAGGACACTGTGATCATGGTGTTGAAAATATCATTGGTGTTGAAAAAATATATATTTGTGTGAGACTATAATTCATTTACTTGTGTTGCTTTCAGCCTTGACTATCTCGGTTTCTAATACAAGAATGGTAGTTAATATATTTTACTTGCTATTAAATAACAAACTTGTTCTCATTTAGATGGAAAGCCTTGATGATAGGACTGTTTCCTTTTCAACATAGTGCTTATCACTATATTGCCTATTAATAGACACGTATAATTAAATCCCATTAATTTGAAACTGGAGATTATGAAAAATGGACTCTGAATTAAGTAGAATATCTATTATTTTATTTAAGAATAGGACATGTAGTTATCTAGAAAATTATAATTGTTCAACAGATACTATTGACTGAACTTAAATGATATTTTATGTTGTAATAAACTATGTAACAATGCATAGAATTAAGATGCTAAACATCTGATAGTTTTGAATGTAACTATTGTGCCACAGTAATGCACTATTTCCACATAAATGAATAATCCTAAAAATGAAGAAAGTTGGAGATTTAGAGCAATGTAGTTTAAAATTCATGAAAATCATCTTATTTTAATACACATTGAGGTAGTAATAACAAGATAGTATGTTGCATTGAACAAATTGGAGTTACTATACTAATCAGCATTCATTTAGTAGAGATAGGGCACTTCATTTATGTAAAAACTTCAAAACATTATTCAGGTAAGAGATCTTATGAAATAATTGATGGACAAAAGGCTGCATATCTAGAAAATATACTATTGGTTGCATAGTCCTGCAGATTTTTTATTTTATTTTATTTTATTATTCTTTTGCTTCTGGAAAAACCTGGCCTACATCTGCTGTTTGAAGTTTTATGTTTCCCAATTTATAAAATATTTGCCAAAGGCATAATGGACTTTTTACAGATGAAGTATGAAGTATATCAGGCTGGTTGAGACATCGGTTCATAGAAGATAGCTTCAAAATAAATGCCAAACATGACAATTTCTTACTTGGCCATACATAAATGGTGTAGCTGAAAGACTTCAAAGGTGTCGGTGTGCTACCTTTTTGCTATGGAAAACAGTGTTTAAAATAATTTTCCAACCATAACTTATTTCCCTTCATGCTTAATTTGCCTCATTCATCCATGAACTGTTACTGAAATTTAAAAGAACATAAAGTCCAGGTGTTTGAGGAGGCAAGACATATCTGTTTAACAGATAGCTCAGCAGTTGTGAAAAAAATTATTCACAACCTGAAAGCAGTACAATCTCTCCAAAACACTGTTCTCAATCCACATATTTTTTTTTAAAGAGAAAGTGAATTTTATGCTGTCTTTAACTCTTACTATACCTTTGAACAAATGAGGTGTTTCTAAATTGACAAACTAACCTTGCTTCCTGGAACCTGAACTAATGTCACTCTTATTTGCTTTTTATGGAATATGAACCAATCAGCCATGCATGTGGCTTCTGAAACAATGCTGAACTTTACTTATTAGTATTGAAACACCAAATATAAAGACAGAATTTATTTTGGGAGAGATACCTATTCTACTTCTGAATTCTTTTTTTTTAAATACATTTTATTGATTTTTTACAGAGAGGAAGAGAGAGGGATAGAGAGTTAGAAACATCGATGAGAGAGAATCATCGATCAGCTGCCTCTTGCACACCCCCTACTGGGGATGTGCCCACAATCAAGGTACATGCCCTTGACTGGAATCAAACCTGGGACCTTTCAGTCCCCAGGCCAACGCTCTATCCACTGAACCAAAACGGTTTTGGCTCTACTTCTGTATTCTGATGCCTACTTTATTTATCTCTAAAACTGTGATATAAAAATTAGAGAATAATTAATTAGTTCTTCCAATTGGCCAGTGGCAAAACTGTCTTAGATGAAAGACATAATTGATACCTCAATTTCATTTGTGGCTTAAAGTGGGTGAGATTTTAAAGGCTTTCAGTGGTAATACTTTCTGTTTATTTATTTACTTTTTATTGTTCGAACTATTACAAATAGTGGTACATAAGTCTCCTTTTTCTGTTTAACTGTTTAATTCTAATGTCACATGACTGTCTTACATTTTCTCATATCAATATAACCACAAATATATAACCTCACATGTTTCTTCATGCGGTTATCTATTTTGAGCAATAAGTCCCAAGGATATTTGTGACCTAGAAGTGGATTTCCTTTGATTTATTATAGTTGTCACTTTTTGTTTTACAATGGGGAAAGCCCTGGGGTTTTGTATTTTTATTTTATTGTTTAAGGTATTACAAATAGTAGTACATATGTCTCTTCTTTTTTTCCCCACTGATCTCCCCCCAGTCTCCCCATCCCTTGGCACTTGCCCTCAGCCCCCATCCCCAGTGTCTTGAATCTGATGGTTGTGCTTATATGCATGCATACAAGTCCTTAGGTTGATATCTTACCCCCACAACCCTTCCCCTAGCTTCCCACTGTAGTTTGACAGTCTGATCTATGCTTCTCTGTCTCTGGATCTGTTTTTGTTCATCAGTTTATGTTGTTCATTATATTCCATAAATAAGTGAGATCATGTGGTATTTTTCTTTCATTGCCTGGCTTATTTAACTTAACATAATGCTCTCCAGTTCCATCTATGCTGCTGTAAATAGTAAGAGTTCCTTCGTTTTTAAAACAGCGTAGTATTCCATGGTGTAGATGTACCATAGTTTTCTAATCCACTAATCTGCTGATGGTCATTTGGACTGTTTCCAAATATTAGCTATGGTGAATTGTGCTGCTATGTACATAGGGGTGCATATATCCTTTCTGATTTGTGTTTCTGTTTTCTGGGGATATGTTCCTAGAAGTGGTATTACTGGGTCAAATGGCAGTTCCATTTTTAATTTTTTATGTTCTCCCATGCAGTGTTCTTTCTTGTTGAATTGTTGATGGTTTCTTTTGCTGTACAGAAACTTTTTATTTTTATGCAGTCCCATTTGTTTCTTTTCTCTTTAGTTTCCACTGCCCTAGGAACTGTATTGGTAAATATATTGCTATAACAAACGTCTGCTATTTTGTTGCCTATGGCTTCTTATAAGATTGTCATGGTTTCCCATTATGTTTAAGTCCTTTATTCATTTTGAGTTTATTTTTGTGTATGGTGTAAGTTGGTGGTCTACTCTCATTTTTTTTTTTTTTGCAAGTATCTGTTCAGTTTTCCCAACACCATTTATTGAAGAGACTATCTTGACTCCCTTGTATGCTCTTGCCTCCTTTGTTAAATATTAATTGAGCATACTGGCTTGTGTCGATATCAGACAGTTTTGAGAACAGTGGCTTTGTAGTGTAGCTTGATATCTGGTATTGTGATCACTCTTACATTGTTCTTCTTTCTCAAGATTGCTGCAGCTATTCGGGGTCTTTTTTTTTTTTTTTAATTCCAGATGAATTTTTGGAGAATTTGTTCTAGGTATTGGAAGTACACCATTGACATTTTAATGGGTATTGTGTTGAATTTATAAATTGCCTTGGGTAGTACCGATATTTTAATTATGTTGATTGTACAAATCTATGAACATGATATATTCTTCCGTTTGTTCATGTCTTTCTCTATCTCTTTTTTTGGCGTCCTGAAATTTTCTGAGTAAAAGTCCTTTGGCTCCTTGGTTAAATTTATTTCTAGGTATCTTTTTTTTTGCAATGATAAACTGTACTGCTTTTTAAATTTCTCTTTCTGTTAGTCCATTATTGGTGTATAGAAAAGCCACAGATTTGGGGTGTTTATTTTGTATCCTGCTGCATTGCTGAATTCATTTATTAAGTCTAGTAGTTTTTTAATGGAGTATTTGGGGTTTCCTATGTACAATATCATGTCATCTGTGAATAAGGAAAGTTTTAATTCTTCATTTCTAATTTAGATGCCTTTTATTTCTTCTTCCTAATTATTAAAATGACTAGTACTTCCAGTGCTATATCGAAGAGTAGTGGTGAGAGTGGATATCTCTGTGTTGTTCCTGTTCTTAGAGGAAATGGTTTTAGTTTTTTCTCCCCATTGAGTATGATTAGGGATGTGTGTTTGTTATATATGGCTTTTATTATGTCGAGGTATTATCCTTCTATTCCTACCCTGCTGAGAGTTTTTATCCAGATAGGGTGTTGGATTTTGTCAAATACTTTTTCTGCATCAATGTATATGATGATATGGTTGCTTCCTGATGAGCCTGGCTAAAGGTTCATCAATCTTGTTTATCCTTTCAAAGAACCAGCTTTTGGTTTCATTGATCTTTTGTAATTTTGTTTTTACGTCTATGTCATTTATTTCTGCTCTGATATTTATTATTTCATTCCTTCTGATCACATTGGGCTTTTCTTTTTGCTTTCTTTCTAATTATTCAAGTTGCAGAGTTTGATGGTTTATTACCAGTTTTTCTTGATTTTGAGGTAGGCCTGTAATACTATGAACTTCCCTCTCAGGACTGTTTTCACTGTGTCCCAAAGATTTTTGGATTGGTATGTTTTCATTGTCCTTTGTTTCCAGGATGTGTCTTATTTCTTCTTTGATCTCTTTGGTAACCCAATCATTGTTTAATAGTGTGCTATTCAGCCTCTAAGTGTTTGCATTTTTGTGATTGTTTGTAATTGATTTCTAATTTTATGCCAATGTGATCTTAGAAGATGCTTGATATGATCTTAATCCTCTTGATCTGGAGAGACTATGCCTTTGTCCCAATATGTGGTCTATCTTTGAAAATGTCCCATGTGCATTTGCAAAGAATGTGTATTCTGTAGTTTTGGGGTAGAATGTTCTAAAGATTTCAATTAAGTCCACATGATCAAGTGAGTCATTTAAGATTGCTGTTTCTTTGCTAAGTTTTTGTCTAGAGAATTTATCCAGTGATGTTAATAGGGTATTGAAGTCTTCTACCATGATTGTGTTGCTATTGATCTACCCCCTAATATCTTCCAGACATTTTTTTTTTTAATGTATTTGGGTGCTCCTGCATTGGGTCCATAAAGGTTCACCAGAGTTATATCCTCTTCTATCTATCCATTTATCCATTTAGAATTATGAAGTGGCCTTTATTGACTCTTGTTACAGTCTTCACTTTGAGGTCTACTTTGTCAGATATAAGTATTGCTACCCCAGCTTTTTTTTTTCCATTTGCCTGATAGATATTTTTTCATCCTTTCACTTTGAATCCGTGTGAGTCCCTTTGTCTGAGGTGGGTCTCCTGTAAACAGTATATATATATATATATATATATATATATATATATATATATATATATATATATATGGGTTATGTTTCCTTATTCATTCACTCACTGAATGTTTTTTGATTGGAGTATTTAATCTGAATTCATTTATTAAGTCTAGTAATTTTTTAATGGAGTATTTGGGGTTTCCTATGTACAATATCATGTCATCTGTGAATAAGGAAAGTTTTTTATGTTTAATGTTATTATTGCTAGGCACTTGTTTGTAGCCATTTCTGTACTTTATGCCTGTGTTCCTTTCTCCCTTTCTATTTATTCTTTTTATAGCATTCCATTTAGCATTTCTTGCATTGTTGGCTTGGTAGTGATAAACTCCCTTAGCCTTTTTTTTTTTTTTTTTTTTTGTCTGCGAAGCTCCTGATTCCCCCTTTAATTTAATTAATAGTCTTGCTGGATAAAGTATTCTTGGATTCAGTCCTTTGCTTTTCATCACTTTGTATACCTTCTTACATTCCCTTCTAGCTTGATGTGTTTCTGTTGAGAAATCATTTGATAATCTGATGGGGAATCCTTTGTAAGTAACTCTCTGTTTCTCTCTTGCAACCTTTAAGATTCTCTCTTTGTCCTGAACATTTGCCATTGTAATTATAATGTGTCTTGATGTGGGTCTATTGGGATTCATCTTGCTTGGGACTCTCTGTACATGTGTAATTTTTTTCTTCCCCATATCTTGGAAGTTTTCTGTCATTATTTCTTCAAATATATTTTCTAATTCTTGTTGCTCTTCTTGTCCTTCTGGCAGCCATATTGTACATATGTTACTTCATTTCATGTTGTCCCAAAGCTCCGTTAGGCTCTCCTTCTGCTTTTTATTTTTTTCTCCAGTTGCTGTTCAGATTGAGCTTGTTTTTCTACCTCATCTTCTAACTCACTAATTTGATTCTCTGCTTCTTCTAGTCTACGATTAAAACCTTCCATAGTGTTTTTTATTGTGGTTATATCACTTTTGATTTATTAATGATTTTTGCATAGGTTGTTGATTTTCTCATCCATCTGGTGTATGAACTGTATGAGCATTACTCTGAATTATTTTTCTGTCATGGTGCATGCTTCTATTTCACTAATTTCCTTTCTTGGCAGCTCCTCATTCCCCCCACCCTCTGGGGATTGTGTTGTCTCCCCATTTTGATTATCACCAGAAGGTTCAAACTTCAAGGTGTGTGGGACTGGGCCATGAGCGGTGGGAGCTTTGCACCCCTTGAGTGTCACTGAAGAGCTCCAACCTCAAGATGTGTGGTTTCTGTGGGTTGGTGGGAGCCATGTTCACCCAGGATCAGAGTCACAGGCTCTCAGTGTGGCCTCATACATGCACCTAGTATCAGGGACCCTGCCTGTACCTCACGAAACAGAGACCTCGTTGACATATGCCAAAAATTAGAGTCCCCTATCACACCAGGAATCAGAGTTCCCCTGTGCCTTCAACAAGAATCAAGTATCAGAGTGTTTGTTGCTTAGTATGGTATTACACTGAGAATCAGGGTCCTTGTATGTGCGTGCACTAAGAATTGGAGTCACTATCTTTTAGCATGAATGCACTGGGAATCAGAGGTCCCAGGTGCCCGGGGTAAGAAACAGAGTCAAGTCACTGGTGCTCAGTGCTGCTCCTCACCTGGAGAATCAGGGTCCTGGTCAGCTTAGGGTACCAGGTTGCACAGTAGCACTGTGCCTTCAGGAGGTCCACTCTTGTGCTGTGAAATAACAGACTTCCATGTGCAATTACCCACAATCTAAGTCAGGTGGCACTGCTGCCTTTGCAGGCATGGGTTTCGTTTGCCCAATTATGTTTTGGGGAACAGATTCCCAGTGTTCGTGTGCTCCCAGGCTCAAATTCCTGTAGCTGTGGTGTGGCTTGTGCAAAGGGCAGGTCTAGCTGTTCCTATGGCACTACCAAGAGCCTGCAGGGTGGGAAATGGGCTCTGTGATTCACAGAAATCTGCAGCCTGAATGTCTGGATTCCTGGGTCTACAGCTGTGGTCACAGGTCTCTGTCCTCAGTGACTGCAGGGTCCTGGTTTGCTTCTGAGACCACACGGGGTGGTGCTGAGGCCAGGATCCTAGTCTCAAGCAGTTCTGTTTTTCAAGATGGTGTGGTCTCTGTGCCCATGCTGGCTGCCCCCAGAGTGTCCACAGTGGCAGCGAGGCTCTGCTAAGACTGCCCAGTTTGGTAGCCCCTTGGAAGACCTACAGGATCTAACTCTCCCTAGCTCATACACATACACACCACATACATCCACACACTACTCTATGGCTCTCTCACTCTCTCCCTCCCTACCTTCCTTCCAGTCACCATCTTCTTCATTATAGTTGTCACTTCTTGATTTCTTTGAATGATTATTTTTCTCGGAGAAATTGTCAACAGCCAAGGAATCTATTTTTTTGCTTGTGAAACACATTAGCTAATATGGGAATAGATCCAATTACAATTGGATCCAATTAAAATATTATTTCTTTTTAATTTTTTAATCCTTCAAAAACCATGTATTTGTCAGTTCCACCTGAATAGGTAGTCTCAATCATAAACTCAATGCATAGTATATTTATGTTATATCCAAGTAGAATGATTGACATACAGATTCATATTGTCCGAAGTGTTGCCTTCAACCAAGCTCATACTCACATGATCTCAGATATGGAAAGGGGATCGAAAATATTTTTCAGTAAACAGTTTTTTAAAATTCTAAACCCTCAAAGTTTCTTCTTATTGCTATAAGAGGTCAGAGAAACCTAGGATTTGTTAACTTGAGACTCTCTTCCATATAACACCATTTATTTTAGCAATAAATTGAAAGAAAATCTCTTTTGAGATATTTGTAAGATAAAATACAAATACCAAGTAAAAATCTATTCTCTTTGTAGCTGATTGATACCCTCATGCTATTTGAACTTATGCTTTATCTTAAGCATGGACAGTTACTTTCATTAAAATATCATTAATTCAGCTAATTCCAAGGATTTGTTCCTTTCATGATGTAACTATCTCTACTTTGTTTCCTAGCCATAGACTTTACTTGTAACCTTAATCAACCCTATAAAATATAATTTCCAAGGGATCCAGGAGGTAATGTGGATGGATAAGCACACTGCCTCACTTTTACTTGAAGAAAATTTTGAAGTACTGATAGTTTCTGTTGTATAATTTCCTTACAGTATTTATAAAAAGCACTCTACCCACTGTTGCAAGGGAAGTCTATTATAATGCATATATTCATTTGATAAGAAAATCATGAATACAAAAGCTTCCCTCTTTTAAAATGATCATATTAGGTCAATGGAGTCACTTTTCACCCACTGATGTTCTCAAAACATCTCCTAAGTTAGACACTCATGCTAATTCCCGAGATGACATTGCAATTGCTATTTGTGTCAGAGATGTACTTAAGATAGCCATACTCAGCAAAAGAATGGCACATTTTTCTTCCAAACTAAGGCCAAGCTTTATGTTTTACATTTCACCAAACTTGGTGCTTTAGGAGAAGAGTTATAGTGGCTATCAATCACTAGCAGCAGCCACCAGATCATATTAATTCTGATAGCTAAAACTGCCTTATCAATTGCAAGCCTGTGAACATTGTGCTTTTTTAAAAGAGTATGTATTTTAGATATTTCTTCACCTCTATGTCCAGTCAAAAGTGCTACAGTACCCTATACGTTTTCCTAGAAGCCATGTTATTTTACTAGGCTATTTCCTGTGCTTTTGTTAATTGGCCCATTGGTTGCCCATCATAAATTACTGGACTGGTAAATAAGTAGTACTTAGTCATGAAAGAATTTGAAGCCTACATAATTTCACTCTGATATCACTAAAGAAAGAAACTTTACTCCTTTTCCTGCTTCTCTCTCTCTCTCAAAATTCAAAAGGTGGCAATGATATAGTAGAAGAAAACCTTACCCGGAAACTTTAAGGCTTATATTTTTGCATTGACTAGTTTAGAGAAGCTATGTATTTAGAATGGAATGCATTTTTTTTTTAATTAGAAGAATTTTTATTCTTCTGTTTCTATTCTGCTCAGACTGGCACATGCCTGTGGGACATGGCATTTCAAACTGCTTGTGTTCCACTATTTGATTTTCTCCATGGTCTCTGATGCAAAATCTCAGGAAGCATCAGCAAAATCTCAGGAAGCATCAGATTTTTGCAATGAAAAAAGTTGTGTTATTTTCTTCACAACTTGGTGGATCTGAACCTCCAAATTGGTCAAACCCTTTGCTTAATTGATATGCTGAGTATCTCAGATTGTTCTAATTGATATCAGCCAAATTCCTTCCAGGAGGTCAGATCTATTGGCAAAGGAATTACTAGACTAACGAATTTTCACTTTATTATTCATTTTCCAGTTTTATTACCTTGTATCATGTGGCATAGCTAGAGAGGGGTAAATATTTTTAGTACATTATTTTTAAAAATATTTTTTTTTATTGATTAAGGTAGTACATATTTTGTACATGATTTTGCTTCCTCGTTTGATTAACTCTGGGCATAAATGACTACACTTTCCAATTGGGATCTAACTTGTCTAGATATAATTTCCTTAGTAATCATTTGGTTGTAAAGAAAATTTCTCTATTTACATTATTTCAGATGAAAGGGGATTTGTTGAAATAATACTATGGATAATTTGATTAACTTTCATCGTTATAAGCTATCAGGCCAGAAATAATAAAATAACCATTAGTTGTTACATTTTTTTCATATATTACATCTGATTTGTAATAAAATAACATTGATTTAAATCTAATGTCTTCTCACTATATCCAGTGCTATAACTCTAATCCAAGCCATGATAATTTCTCATTTGTAATTTTTCTATTGTCTCTATGTTATCTTTGTGCTTTACCCTTGGCCCTACATTATAGTCTTAGCACAACAGCTATTGTATTTTTTTTTTGACTGAAATTTGATAAAACTACTCTCCAACAAATCCACATTTCACTTATGGTTTAAACCAAAGTCATATCAATGATCTACAAGGCCCTACATAATCCCCACCATCCTTGTGTCATAGTTTTAACTTCATCTCCTAGTCTCCTCACTTTATTCAGCTTATTTGATCATAGACACATGTGCATCTTTGCTATTATTTTTTTTATTTCATAATTTAAAAAAAAAAACACCTCCTATACATTTGGCAGTTTCAATCATTATTCATAATTCACAAGGACATTTTTTTTGTTGAATCAGTGTATATCATCTAAAATCTGCATTCTTTAGTCTGAATTCAGTTTCTGGATTCATTAAGCAATATAAGCTAGGACAAGATTCTACTATTATTTATTGAATATTTTAGGTGCACATCTGCATGAATGTCTGTCTGATTATTACATCTGTATGAAAGTGCCCTGTACCCCCACATATATCTATAGGGTCAAATCCTTCACTTCCTCCAACTCTTTATTTAAATGTCATTTTAATTACAAATCCATTTAATCCACTTGCACCCCGTATTGTTGCCTCCTTCATAGTTACTTTTTCTTCTTCTTTTCATAGTATTTATTACTTCTGTCACTTGCGTAATTTACTTTTAATGTTTATTCTTTGTTGTCTATCTTCCACCACTAGAATGTAATCTCTATGAGAGCAAAGACCTTTATTTTATAAACTGATACAATATTGAGGCTTATAATACTATTTGACACATGATAGTCATTTGAATGATATTTGTTGCATGAATTAAATAATTATTGGTTAGAAAAAATGGATTATTAAAAGAATAAGAAGTAGAAGAGCACAGGGCTAGATAAGAAATGATTCGGAATGCAGGGAACTAAAGGGACTTACTATTTCTCATCGAGCACTATGATCTTTTCCTTGTTTTTCTCTATATGTTAGTTCCATAATCCATTCAATGGCATCTTGCAGCTTCTGGTATACAAGTCTTACACTTAATTTGTTAGTTACTCTTAAGTATTTTATTACTTTTATCTTATTATCAATGCAATTTGATAATAACTTAATCATCATAGCGCTTATTGTTTATGTATAGAAATACAATTATTTTTTGCAGTTTTTACCTTTCATTTTATTAGTATGCTGTTTTACATTGATTTTCAAATGTTCTACCAACCTTGCTTTCCTGATATGAATTCTATTTGATCATGTTAATAGTTTTGTATAATCCTTTTTATATGTTGCTGAGTTTGGTTTACTAGTATTTTGTTTAAGGTTTTTGCATCTGTATTCAGGAGAGATTTTGGTCTCTAGTTGTTCTTTTCCATTAAAATGTATTTGTAGGGCTTAGGTATCAGGCTAATGCTGGACTCATAGAATTAATGGGAAAGTGTTCCCTCCTCTTCACATTTTAAAAAATTCTAGAAAAATTGGGGATAATTCTTTAAATATTTTGAGAATTTACCAGTGAGCTCATCTGGCCCAAGACTTTCTTAACTGGCAGTTTTTAAAAATTATTTACTAAATCAATCCCTTTACTTATTATAAGCCTACTCAGATTTTCTATTTCATCTTGAGACTACTTTGGTAGTATGCATATTTCTAGGAATTTACCTATTTTATCTAAAATACATAAATTATTTGTATACAATTACTCATCGTATTCCTTCATAATGCTTTTCTTCTCATGAGGTTGGAAGAAATAACCTCTCATTTACTTCTTTCTTTTTTCTTTTAAAATTTTTATTAACGTATTATATGTGTACTTATCTTACCATTGCTTGACCACCCCAATCCCATACATGCTATCATCCTCTAATGTTTTGCATCCATTGGTTATGCTTATATAGATGCATACAAGTCCTTCAGTTGATCTCTTATCTCCCCAACCACTCCCTAACCTTCTTGCTGTAATTTGACAGTCTGTTTGATGCTTTACTATCTCTGTATCTATCTTTTTGTTCATCAGTTTATAATGTTCTTTATTATTCATAAGTGAGTGAGAACATGTGGTATTTTTCTTTCATTGACTGGCTCATTTCACTTAGCATAACGTTCTCCAATTCCATCAAGTTTGCTGCAAATGGTAAAAATTCCTTCTTTTTTATGGCAGCATAGAATTCCATTGTGTAGATGTACCATGGTTTTCTGATCCAGTCATCTGCTGATGGGTACCTAGGCTGTTTCCAAATCTTAGCTATTGTAAATTGTGCTGCTATGAATATAGGGGTGCATATATCCTTTCTGATTGCTGTTTCTAGTTTCTTAGGATATACTCCTAGGAGTGGGATTACTGGGTCAAATGGGAGTTCCATTTTTAGTTTTTTGAGGAAACTCCATACTGTTCTCCACAGTGGCTGCACCAGTATGCATTTCCATTAGCAGTGCATGAGGGTTCCTTTTTCTCCGCATCCTCCCCCACACTTGTCATTTGTTGATTTGTTGTTGTGTTTTTATTTTTATTTATTTTTTTTGATTTGTTGATGCTAACCATTCTGACATGTGTGAGATGGTACCGCATTGTCTTTTTGATTTGCATCTCTCAGATAATTAGTGACTTTGAGAATGTTTTCATATGTCTCTTCGCCTTCCTTCTGTCTTCTTTTGAAAATATTATATTTAGGTCTATTGCCCATTTTTTTATTGGATCATTTATCTTCCATTTATCAAGTTGTATAAGCTGCCTGTAGATGTTGGAAATTAAACCTTTATCAGTGATATCATTTGCAAATATGTTCTCCCATATATTGAGCTTTCTTATTGTTTTTTTGATGGTTTCTTTTGTTGTGCAGAAGCTTTTTATTTTGACGTAGTCCCATTTGTTTATTTTCTCTTTTGCTTTCATTGCCCTAAGGGCAGTGACAGTGAAGAAGTTCTTTGTGCATATGTCTGAGATTTGCTGCCTGTGGATTCCTCTAATAAATTTTTGGTTTCCTGTCTTATGTTTCAGTCCTGTATCAATTTTGAGTTTAATTTTATGTATCGTGTAAGTTGGTGATCTAGTTTCATTTTTTGCATATATAAGTCCAATTTTCTGAAAACCATTTATTGAAGAGACTGTCTTGACTCCATTGTATGCTCATGCCTTCTTTGTCAAATATTAATTGAGCATAGTGGTTTGGGTCAATATCTGGATTCTCTATTCTATTCCATTTATCTCTATATATTTTCTTTTTTAAAAAAATATATTTTATTGATTTTGTACAGAGAGAAAGGGAGAGAGATAGAGAACTAGAAACATCGATGAGAGAGAGTCATCAACCAGCTGTCTCTTGCACACCCTCTATTGGGGATATGCCCGCAACCAAGGTACATGCCCTTGAACGGAATCGAACCCAGGACCTTTCAGTCCCCAAGCCAATGCTCTATCCCAGGGGTGTCGAACTCAATCAGAGAAGGTGCCAAAATCTAAAATCCAGCCTAAATTGCGGGCCGAATGGTTTACTGAACAGTCATAAACTGACAATGTTAACCAGAAATGTCAATTTAAAATGAGTGGAACAATCTTTTCCTTAACAGTGCTGTTAACCAACTCACATGCTATCAAGCAAAACAGTAATATTGGTATCAAGCAAAACAGTAATATTGGAATGTACCTAAAATGCTCATTGTTTTGTTTTCTGGCTAGATGTCTGACACCGTTTTCCCCGGATCAATGAGTCAATGTTTGGTTTTATTTCTTGGGCTGTAGCAACCCGCAAAACAGCATGGAGGTTGTCATCGGTAATGCATGATCTGTGCTTGTTTTTGTTCAGATTCATTATTGAAAACATCTGTTCACAAAGATAGGTGCTCCCGAACATGGGTAGAATACGGGCAGCATGAAGTCAGAGCTCTGGCATTGAGTCAGGGGGCAGTAGAGGGTAGAAGTCCTCAATTTCAACATCCTGAAACCTTGATTTCAGGCCACTGTCAGACTGAAGCTCTATTATCTCCATCTGAAGGTGATGGGGCACATTGTTGACATCAACTGTAAAAGGATTGGCAAAGATGTCAAAGCCTGAGTGCTGTGTTCTAAAGTCAGAGAAGTGCCGCTCAAATTCACTTAGTAAACGGCTAACTTTGGTAGCCAACCGACTGCAAGGAAAAGTACCAGAAATAGTGGTTGAGATACTCAAACAAACGGGAAAGTGGGCAAGATTGTCCTGTTCCAGTTGGGACTTCCATAGTTGAAGTTTATGCTGGAATGCTGTGATCATGTCAGACATCTTCGTGATGACTTGTTTGCGTCCCTGCAGCTTCAGATTCAGTTGGGCGAGATGCTCGCATATGTCACACATCATAGCAAAATCACATAGCCAGGCGGGATCCGACAGTTCAGGCAAGGGCTTTCCTTTACTTTCCATGAAAAGAGCAATTTGTTCTCTGAGCTCAAAAAATCTTTTGAGGACTGCGCTCTTGCTCAGCCATCTTACTTCTGTGTGGTATGGCACGTCTCCATGCTCTGCACCCTCCTCCTGTAAAAACTGCTGGAACTGGCGATGATTCAGGCCATGTGCCCGTATAAAGTTAATAGTTTTAATGACTGTGGTCATTATGTCATTCATGTCCAGAACTTTTCCACTTGGTGGATAATGCAATGATAAGTAATCAAGGGTGTGTGGCAGTGACTTTTTTGCATTCTTTCCTTCATTAGTCCAAACAAGCCTTTCTTTTCTCCGCACATTGAGGGTGCGCCATCGGTAGTTAGCCCCACCAACTTTTCCCAGGGTAATTTAAAATTATTTATAGATTTCTCCACAGCCTCAAATATATCTCTACCAGTCGTCGTCCCATGCATGGCAGCTACATCCAAAAGTTCCTCAGTGACAGAGAGGTCGGTCTTCGTAGCACGTATAAAGATGGACAGCTGCGCTGTATCAGTGTTGTCTGTGCTTTCATCGATAGCAAGTGAAAAAGCGAGATAACTGCATGCCTGTTCGGCCAGCTGTGATGATAGATTTCCTGAGAGTTCTTGAACTCTATCTGCAATGGTGTTTCTTGACAAACTGACATTTTGAAAACTCTGTATCTGGTCTGGGCATACTTGCTCACACACTTTTAGCATGCATTGCTTCAAAAAGGCACCCTCTGAAAAACACCTTGAAGTACGGGCAATTTCTTCAGCCACTATAAAGCTTGCTTTCACTGCAGCATCATTTTTCACTGTAGCCTTTGTAAACATTTGCTGCTGTGATTGTAGTTTGCCTTTTAGTTCTTTAACAATTTTATGCTTTTCTTCCAAAGTATATTTGCCATACTTAACATTATGTTTGGTGTCAAAATGACGATGTATATTGTACTCTTTCATCACCGACACTGTCTCATAACACAATATACACACTGGTTTGCCCTCTCTAAGCACAAACATGTATTCATTTTCCCATTTGTCATTAAATTGTCTGCCTTCACCATCAACTTTTCTTTTCCTGGACATTTTGGGATCAATATTGGCAGTAAAAGATGTAGTTTATTGGAAATCTGCGTTAGAAGGAAAAAGTTGAAAACTGCACAGGGATAGCTTGATTTGGCAGATGGAGTGGAGAAAAAAAAAAGTCAGTCAATAAATGCCTGGCTGGGTACAGATAGCAGATTCTGTTGCGATTTTTATGCCTGCACTTTATGCCAGGAACTGGCAGCTTCTGCTGTGTATTTTTTATGCCCGCACACTCACTCTCTCCTCTGCTCTGCCACCTGCACAACCACATCGGATGCCGGACTATAGGTCACGCCTCCTGAATCTCCTGTGACTTGTTATCTATGCTCATGCATAATAGATAGCAAGTACAGCGGCCGGCAAGGCGGCCGGCGAGATCACAAGCCTCCTATGTCACCGCGTGTCATTGTGATGGAACGCAGCGGAGTGCAGTGATGACAGCGCGGTGTGGGCCACATTACAAGGCCTGGCGGGCCAGATTTGGCCCGCGGGCCTTGTGTTTGACATGTGTGCTCTATCCATTGAGCCAAACCGGTTTTGGCTCTATATATTTTCTTGTGCCAGCACCAGGCTGTTTTGAGAACAGTGGCTTTGTAATACAGCTTGAAATCTGGTATTGAAATCCCTTCTACTTTATTCTTATTTCTCAAGATTCTTTTGGCTATTTGTGTTTTTTGTTCGTTTGCTTGTTTTGTGTGTGTGTGTGTGTGTGTGTGTGTGTGTGTATGTGTGTGTGTGTGTGTGTGTGTGTGTGTTAAATTCCAGATGAATTTTTGGAGCGTTCTTTCTAGGTCTGTGAAATATGTCATTGGCATTTTAATGGGGAATGCATTAAATGTATAGATTGCTTTGGGCAGAATTGACATTTTAATGATGTTTATTCTATAAACCCATGAACATGGTATGTTTTTCCATCTGTTTACATCTTCCTCTATCTCTTTTTTTAGTGTCCTGTAGTTTTTTGTCTATAGGTCTTTTATCTCCTTAGTTAAATTTATTCCTAGATATCTTAATTTTTTTGGTGCTATCATAAATAGGATTTCTTTTTTAGTATCTTTTTCAGTAAGTTCACTATTGGTGTATAGAATTGTCATAGATTTCTTGGCATTAATTTTGTATTCTGCTACATTGCTGAATTCATTTACTAAGTCTATTAGTTTTTTGATGGAGTCTTTCAGGTATTTTATGTACAATATCATGGCATCTGCAAATAAAGACAGCTTTATTTCTTCTTTTATAATTTGGATGCCTTTTATTTCTTCTTCTTGTCTAATTTCAATGGCTAATACTTCCAGCACTATGTCACCACAGGAGTTGTGAGAGTTGGCATCCCTGTCTTGTTTCTGTTCTTAGGGGAAATGATTTTAGTTTTTGCCCATTGAGTATGATGTTTGTTGTGGGTTTATCATATATAGTTTTTTAAAAAAATATATATGTTTTATTTATTTTTTTATAGACAGGAAGAGTAATAGAGAGTTAGAAACATTGATGAGAGAGAAACATCGATCTGCTGCCTCCTGCATACCCCCTACTGGGGATGTGCCCACAACCTAGGTACATGCCCTTGACTGAAATCAAACTTGGGACCTTTCAGTTCACATGCTGATGCTCTATCCACTGAACCAAACCAGTTTTGGCAATCATATATAGCTTTTATTATATATGATGGGGTATGATCCTTCTATTCCCACCTTATTGAGAGTTTTTATCAAGAAAGAGTGTTGGGTTTTGTCAAATGCTTTCTCTGCATCGATTGATATGACTATGTGTTTTTTATCTCTCAATTTTTTTAATGTGATATATCACATTTATTGATTTGTGGATATTGTATCATCCTTGCATTTCTTGGATAAATCCTACTTGGTCATGGTGTATGATCTTTCTGATGTACTTCTGAAGCCAATTTGCTAGAATTTTGTTAAGGATTTTGGCATCTATGTTCATGAGGGATATTGGCCTATAAGTCTCTTTCATTGCATTGTCATTATCTGATTTTGGTATTAGTGTGATGATAGCTTTATTGAAGGAGCTTGGAAGTGTTCCTTCCTTTTGAATGTTTTGGAATAGTCTGAGGAGGATAGGTTTAAGTTCTTCCTTGAATGTTTGGTAAAATTCTCCTGTGAAGCCATCTGGCCCTGGCCTTTTGTTTGCCAGAAGCTTCTGATGACTGCTTCAGTTTCTTCCATAGTTACTAGCCAATTGAGCTGTTTAGATTCTTCCTGATGGAGTTTTGGAAGGTTGTATTTTTCTAGGAATATTTCCATTTCCTCCAGGTTGTTCAATTTGTCGGAATAGAATTGTTCATAATATTTTTTTAATAATCATTTTTTATTGGGTCTGTTGTTATTTTGCCTCTTTCATTTCTGATATTATTTATTTAGGTCCTCTCTCTTTGTTTCTTGGTGAGACTGGCTAGAGGTTTATCCTTTCAAAGAACCAGCTCTTGTTTTTATTGATCTTTTGTATTGTTTCTTTGGTCTCTATGTCGTTCATCTCCACTCTGATCATTATTATTTCCTTCCTTCTGCTTACACTGGGCTTTTCTTGTTCTCTTTCAACCTCTTTGAGTTGTAGGATTAGGTAGTTTATTACCACTGTTTCTTGTTTTTTGCACTAGGCTTGTAGAGCTATGAACTTCACTCTCAAGATTGCTTTTGCTGTGTCCCAGAGATTTTGGATGGTTGTGTTTACATTGTAATTTGTTGCCATGATGTTTTTTTTATTTTTTCATTCATCTCTCTGATAACACAGTCATTGTTTAATATCATGTTACTTAGTCTCCATGTGTTTGGTTGTTTTGGATTGTTTTTACTTTATTTGATTTCCAGTTTTATGACATTGTGATCTGAGAAGATGCTTGATATGATTTTTATATTCTTGAATTTGAAGAGACTTTGCCTATGTCCCAACATATGGTCTAACTTTGAAAATGACCCATGTGTACTTAAGAAGAATATATATTTTGTGGCTTTGGGTGAAATGTTTTGAAGATGTCAATTAATACCATCTGGTCTAGTGAGTAATTTAGGATTGATGTTTCTTTGCTGATTTTTATTGTTTAGAGCACATGTGTCAAACACAAGGCCCTCGGGCCAAATCCGTCCAGCCAGGCCTTGCAATGTGGCCCGCACCGCTCTGTCATCACTGCACTCCGCTGCGTTTCCATCACAATGACAGTTTATGACTGTTTCAGTAAAACCATTCAGCCCGCGATTTAGGCTGGATTTAGATTTTGGCCCCTTCTCTGATTGAGTTCTACACCCCTAGTTTAGAGGATTTGTCCAATGGTGATAATGGGTTATTAAAGTCTCCTACTATGATTGTGTTACTGTTTATCTCTCCCTGATTGTCCTGCAGAATTTTTTTTTTATGTATTTGGTTGCTCCTGTATTGGGTGCATATATGTTTTACCAGAGTTATTTCTTCTTGTTGGATTGTTCCCTTAGTATTGTGAAGTGGCCTTCCTTATCTCTTATTATATCCTTCACTTTGAGATCTAATTTATCAGATATAAGTATTGCTACCCCCGTTTTTTGTGTGTTATTTTTTTCATTTCCATTCACATGGAAAACTTTTTTTCCATCTCTTCACCCTCAGTCTGTGTGTGTCTTTTATTCTGCTGTGGCTTTCTTGTAGACAGCAGATATATTGGTCTTGTTTTCTTATCTAATCCATTACCCTATGTCTTTTGATTGGGAGCATTTAATTCATTTACATTTATAGTTATTATTGATAGGTACTTATTTGTTGCTATTTTTATTCTTTACCCCTGTGTTCCTTCTTCACTTTCTATTTCTCTCTCTCTTTCTCTCTTTCTCTCTCTCTTTCTCTCTTTCTTTCTTTCTTTTTTTCTTTCTTTCTTTTTTTTTTTCTTTTTTTTTTTTTTTTTTCTTTCTTTCTTTCTTCTTTCATAAGACCCTTTAGCATTTCTTGCATTGCTGGTTTGGTGGTGATAATAACCTTAGTCCTTTTTTGTCTGTGAAGCTCCTGGATTTTACCTTCAATTTTGATTGATAGCCTTGTGGAGTATAGTATTATTGGATTCAGACCCTTCCTTTGCATGACCTTTGTTATGCTTCATTCCATTTTCTTCTGGCCTGAGTTTTGTGATCAGAAATCAGGTGCTAGTTTGATGGGGGTTTCCTTTGTTATGTAACTTTCTGTCTCTTTCTGGTCCCTTTTAAGATTCTTTGTGTCAGTGTTTGCCAATTTAATTATAAATGTTGCCTTGGCATCTGTCTTTTGGGGTTCATTTTGCTTGGGACTCTGTGAGCTTCTTGGATTTGTGTGGGTTTTTTTCTTCCCCTATATCAGGAAAGTTCTCTGTCATTATTTCTTCAAACTGGTTTCCTATTCCTCGCTCAGTTTCTTTTCCTTCTGTAACTCCTATTATGAAGATGTTGTTTTGTTTCATGTTGTCCCAAAATTCCCTTTGGCTTTCCTCCTGTTTTTAATTTTTTTTTTTTCTAGAAGCTGCTCTACTTGGGTATTTTTTTCCCATCTTGTCTTCTAGCTCACTGATGCAGTTCTCTGCTTCTTTTAGTCTACTCTTAATGCTTTCTATTGAGTTTCTTTACAACAGCGGTGTCATTTTCATTATTCTGGTTCTTCTTCATTTCCTTCTTGGTTCTTAATCATATTGTTGATTTTGTCTTCCATTCTTTTCAGC